>NC_079447.1:42741751-43043001 GCF_903798145.1 Danio aesculapii | reverse complement strand
TTCTTTTTATTACAGTTTACTAATAAATGAAAAGGCTTATGATTTATCAGTGACCCACTAATTCATGTCTGTTTTTATATGGATAATATACTGAAAAGAAGGAATTTTAAGAAAAGCAGAAAAAAAAAAAACACCTATTATAGCGTTTGCTCATTTCCGTATTTGGTTTTCATGTCCATTACAGATTTTGCTTATGTGTGTGTGTTCGCATTCATGCCATGGCCTATTTCTTTGGCCTATCTCAAGAGAGAACAGATTAGAGGTTAATGTAAACAGTGGCCTGACCACAGGGCTCCAGACATCTAAAATAGCAGAATATTACTTGAATTACAGACTCAAAATGTATTTGAGTACTTTCCCTTTGGAGAGAGGTCAGTTTTAAGAAATGTATTGTCAACTTCTCAATCTACCAAATGTCTTGTGAACATGCATTTTCTTGATCATTTTGGCTTCCCAAAGTTTTGTATTTTTTTTTGTGACTACTGTCCAAAATCTAGCCTATTTCTCAGTAATGATCTCTTGAAAACCAGCATCCCCACAACATCCAACAGTTTTGGACTCAAAGAAAAGTATTTGTGTGAGTTTACAGCAAAACGTCCTCACACTTATAGGGAGTTGAACATAAATGTTTAAAATGGGAAGTACTGCAATGGAAGATAGTATACAGTTTTTTTTTTATTTATTTACTTGTTCAGGATACAACTTGAACTATCTTTTGAAATTACAATATCTCATGATGGGTGCATTTTGTTGCACATTTCAGATGGAAAATCCTCTAGAGGGTGCTGTCTATTTGTTTGCAAATTTAAAATATGTTACTCAGGTTATGCACAGGGCCAGATTAACATAAGGGGTTGGGCGGGGCTAAAGCCCCAGGGCCCGAGGAAGGAGGGGGCGCTTGATTGGCTGAAGAATTCATTTGCGCTATGACGCAGGAAACACATCTTCATGTTCTTTCGCTTGACGATATATGAGAAGTATTCCTTTTGGCTCACTGCTGTTAAAGAAACAACTCTCTAAACCAGAGCTATTCAATTGGTGGCCCGCGGGCTGAACCTGGCCCCCGAGGCAATTTGTTCTGGCCCTCCAAATAGTGTGACCAAGACATCAAGAATAAATTTAGTTCAGTCGAAAAAAGGTCGCTATAGTTATGAAGTGATGTGCGTCTGTTCAATACAGCACAAGCTGCATTTGAAGGCTGCGCAGCACATGAGTCACCTGACATAAGTGAGTGGTGCGGCCAGCCAGAAGCATTTGCATATTTTTGTAGAAAAGTCCTTTTGTACAATGCACTGATATCGTTAATAGGGATGCAATGATTAGCCAATTTCACTATTAACTGCGCTTAAATTCATTACGGTTATATAATCGTAAAGGCTTCTCAACTCCATGTTTCTGTTGCACGGAACAAAACTGCTGTTCCGAGCTCATACCGAGGCTAATATGCACACACATTGGATTAACTATAGCAGCAGGCCGTTCACATATTGCGTCTTTTCCGCACGCAAGTTCATTATATCCAATGGAGATGTGCGCATATTGGGAGCGGTGTGCGCTCGCAGTAGAAATTATTTCACGATGTAGTGGTGAGAGTTGTGCGTGGCTTTAAGTGCATTGTAAACAAAAGATATGTTAGTCAAATTATTACCAATTATTAAAATGATTATGTATGTATGAACGCAGATAATAACAACAGTTCATTTAAATTCTTAGCTAATATATAGCTTAAATTAACATTAGATAAATGCTATTTTTTTATTTATTCTATTTTATGTATTTATTCATTGTCATTTATTTTCATTGTAAAATTATCACTCAGGTTTAAATCAAAAACCATTACATAAATTTTTAAGTCCAAAGAGAGAAATGGACTATTGTTTGTTTTTTATTAATATTTTGTGCTGTATTTGGTTACTGAGCAGCAATAAACAACACTTTAAAATATAAGCAGTTTTCTTGTGATTTTCTAAACTAGTAGTGTTTTGAAGTTAATAAATGCAAAATAATTGTGATAACCTCGAAACCATGATTATTCTACAGACTATAATCGTACAACCAAAATCTATAATCATTGCATGCCTAATTGTTATGAAGTTTAAAACATAACATATGAATGTGTCTGAATGTAGAAGAAGCCTACTTGTGCATTGCACTGCTTTTGTTGTGCTCTGAAATACAACATTTGAACTTGTTTGTAAAAAAAAGCCACATTGTACAATGCAGTGATGTTATGTAGTTTAAAAATACAACATATTAACGTTTTAATGTAGAAAAAGACAACCTGTGTGTCTTAAGGAGCAAAAATACAGCATATATGCAGTTGTGTCATCACTTTGGTCATATCTCTCTGGCCCCTCATTAACCAAACAAGTAAAATTCAAACAGTATCCATTATTAACGTACAGTAAGAGATGTCCTGATAGCCGGAATCATGCTCATAGCTGAACCGCAGTCTCGACCAGGCGCCTGCGCAATCCTGCCCTTGACCGAGACAGTGCGAGACCAAATCGAATAGCCTACACAAACAGTTTTCAAAAGGTCCATCGCTGCGGAGTATCTCAGTAAAATACATGGTTTATGTCTAACTGAACCAGTTAGAAAGCAAACTTTTAAATTAGTGAATTTCCCCTATTATAAAAATGAAAGTAATTCATTCATTTTCTTTTCGGCTTAGTCCCTTTATTAATCTGGGGTCGCCACAGCGGAATGAACCGCTAATTTATCTAGCATTTGCAGCGATGTTTCCATCACTGTGAAACACATACACACTTATTCACACACACATACACTACGGACAATTTAGCCTACCCAATTAACCTGTACCACATGTCTTTGGACTGTGGGGGAAACCAGAGCACCCGGAGGAAACCCACGTGAACACAGGGAGAACATGCAAACTCCACACAGAAATGCCAACTGACCCAGCCAAGGCTCGAACCAGCGACCTTCTTGCTGTGAGGCGACAGCACTACCTACTGCGCCACTGGGTCGCCTAAAATGAAAGTAATAATCCAGAGAAATGAAATATTGACGCTGGCTTTCATCAGACAATAGGTTACATCTGAGGCAAAAAAAAAACAAGACTTGCTAACCTTCTGTGATTGACTGAAACCAAATGTGAAATTGGAAGTATGGATTTTAAAGATATTTTAGGGAATTTTGCTCAGCTAAAGTTTAAAGTATAAACTTTTAAACCTATAAGATAACGCTATTTAAAGCACTCATTTAGGAAGTATTGCAAATTAAATGTTTTTGTTTTTTGGTTTTGGGTTTTTTTTGTTTTGTTTTGTTTTTTCTGATTTTGGCAGCCTGTTTAAAATTTGAAGTTCATGTTATGTGGTTAAGGCCCAATCCCAATTCTACCCCTTAGCCCTTCCCCTTGTCCCAGTTCTCTTTAGCTTGAAGGCGTAGGGCTAAGGGGAAGGGGTAAATACCCCTTCAAATGAAGATTTTTCGAGACCACACTCGAAACCAAGGGGTAAGAAAATTTCCCAGAATACACCAGCCACAACGGCAGGAAGTAAGGAGATTCACAAATTAGTTTTCACAAATTTCACAAATTTTGTTGTCATTATTACGAATTTTTACAACAAACAAGCATAAGTTTTAATACATTCATAACAACGTGTTTTACCATCATGCTTTAAAAAAACGCTAAAATAAAAACCACTAAATTCCGCGATCTATAATCCATAATAATAACTCCTGTATAGCAGTCCCAGCACATTCTGACACTCGATGACACTCGAATACCCTGTCAGAAAAGTCTAGTGGATAGGAATGAGCTTTTTTACAGTGTCTGCTATAATGTTAATGTTGTTTTTGGTGTGTTTACATAGATGAATATGGCCACTGTGTAAATGCACAGTAAAGTTACGATCTTATTGCCACATTAGATCGTTATGATAACATAATATATGCCTTCCTGAAGATAAATACCAAAAAATAACACAACTGGAATAACTACAGCAGTTGCGATCGTCTGATCTCATATGACGTAATGACATATGATGACATGTGCAGCTGCTGTAGTGCCGTCCCAATTCTTAGGGGTCAATTTTAAAGCCTTTCCTTTTCACACTCGGTTTTAAGGGCCAAGGAGAAGGGGAAGGGGTACAAAAATAGAATTGGGCCTAAGTTGGCGGTTCATTCTGCTGTGGCAACCCCTGATTAATAAAGGGACTAAGGCGAAAATAAAATAAATGAATGAATAATTTCAGTACGCTTCTGAAGACAGTCGGTTGTTCTGTTTCTCAATTAAATCTGGTGCTGTTAAATAAATAGGTTCCAAACCATTCAGATGTCTCACTTGTCTACAACTCTGCTGTCTGCTGTAATGAAATAACTTGGAGAAACAAATTCCTACAGACTGACAATTTGTTTGAAATGGACAAGTGAAGTGATTCAAATGAAGATATTTTTGTATTGCATCCACAAAAATGTTGTAGTGTTACACTGCAGAGAATGAACTATTTAAAAAAAAATCCAATCTTGAGCAAGTGAACCTTTTTTATAGTTTCTATTCAGTGGCTTGTCTCATATTTTTGTAGTTTGCCTTGTAGAATGATGAGGAGTAATAAGAGTGAAAGGAAAAGAAATGGGAGTAACATGAGATGAAAGACATGCTTACAGAGTGGCAAAAAACCTAACCTTTAATCACTGAATATCCCAAGGGAGGAAATGCCTGGTTTTGTACTATAGAGGAAGTGACTATACTAAATATGTACATAAACAAGCATGTTTGCTGATCCAAGTGCGGTTTGTTGGTCTCTTCTGGTTTACTTACTGATATGAAAAGTTTATTTGTCAGTGAGTGAAGAAACTCAAAACAGTAACAAATATCCACTGTGAGCTGTGTAAAGAAAGGTTCACAGTCTATTTCATATTCATTAATTTAATAAACTTCAGTCCAGCCCTTGGCTGTGCACATTTGTGTGGCATGTATTTCAGTGCATGTACTGTAGCTCTCTCCAAATGAGCTGATCATTGAAATCAGATGTGTTAAAGTCAATTCAATTCAATTCAATTAATCTTTATTTCTATAGCACTTTTACAATGTAGATTGTCTCAAAGCAGCTTCACAAAGAAGATTGTAGTAAATTGAAACAGTGTCAGTTCAGTTAAGTTAGGTTCAGTGTGGTTAATTATTCACTGCTGAGAGTTCAAACACTGAAGAGTAAATCCATCGATGCACAGCTCCACAAGTCCTGAACCTTACAAGCCAGTGTAGACAGTGGCGAGGAACAAACTTCACCAATTGGTGAAAGTGAAGGATTAAAAAACCTTGAGAGAAATGAGGCTCAGTTTGGACGTGACCATTTCTCTTCCAAAAGTCTTGTGCAGAGCTGCAGTCTGTGTGCTGGAAGCTGGAGCGCGCTGGACGTCCATCGTCGAGAAGCTGCAGGTGGGAGTGGTCACAGGCTGGTGTACAGGCTGGCCCTTCAGGATCAATGCGAGGACTCGTCTGTCACTGGGGATCAGTCTCATGCTCTCCACTCCTCCATGACCACCACAGCAGCTGCTCAGTATAAAACCTGGTCCATTATGGAAGTAGTTCAAACTGTAATGCCTTTTGGGAGGTGTTCTCGACTCGGGTTGCCCTAAATAATGCAGACTAACAATCCTTTAGAGCAGGGATCACCAAACGTGTTCCTGGAGGTCCGGTGTCCTGCAGATTTTAGCTCCAACCCTAATCAAACACACCTGAACAAGCTAATCAAGGTCTTACTAGGTATACTTGAAACACCCAGGCAGGTGTGTTGAGGCAAGTTGGAGCTAAACCCTGCAGGGCACCGGACCTCCAGGAACAAGATTGGTGACCCCTGCTTTAGAGGATTTGGATTTCAACAGCATTTGTGTTTTATGTGTATGCTAATGCAAAGAGATGTGTCTCTAATCTAGTTTTAAACTGACAGAGTGTAAATGCTTCCTGAACTGTGCTAGGAAGGCTGTTCCAGAGTTTAGGTGCCAGATATGAGAAAGATCTACAACCTACAGTTGATTTTAATTTTCTGGGAATCAAATGTCCAGAATTAATTGAGCGTAGTGGACGTGATGGGCTATAATACACCAGGAGCTCCCTCAAATACTGGGGAGATATGCCATTTAAAGCTTTGTAGGTATTCAATAACATTTTTAAATTTACACTCACACAACTAAAAAGACATCTAAGATGATGTAGTTACCTTACATTATTTTTGATTGGATAGCAATCCGATCATGAAAAGGACAGGGGTAAATGCCCTCCGGAATGCATTTGGAATCAGGTATAAATTTAATTGCTTAAAGACAAAACTGTACAGGTCTAAATTCAGGCAGGACAAGGTAAGGAAAACATGTCGTAAAGTTCACTAGACAGATAAACAAGACTCAGCCACAATGTGTGTGTGTTTGTGCTGATTTTATAGTCCTTGTAATCAGTCTTGGAGCAGCATCAGCTGTTAGTTTAATCATTGGAGACTTGGAGCAGGTGTGTGTGTGTTGCATGACAGGACTTGTAGTTCATATGAGACAGGATTGTAGTCCATGTAAATGTGAATGTTGTCCAGCGATCTATGAAGGTTAGATCGCTGGTGATGGTGACAGCATGTATCTAAATGACAATAAGATAATTTACCCTATAAGGACAGTAATCGTGGAGCCCGCATTGCTTTGTGATTATGTTTTGCAGCCTGAATATAAAATTATTTGTTTCTCAAATAAGATATACAGCTAATGTTTCTGTAAATAATAATATTGATTATATAACATTGTATCTGATGCTTGAGTCGACGCAACCTAGATCTTCAAATCCTGTGCAAATTTAACTTTACTTGGAGTACCCACCACACTCACGAGAGGGCACTCCAGCTATATGTACACTCCACCAACCATTCACCTGGATTACACAACCCATCATGTTTTGTGCCAGTTCAGTCTGGACATGTATGTATATATATATGTATTTGTTTAATAACATAAACCAAGTGTGTGTACTTACTGGTTATTTTTTGTTTGTTTGTTTGTTTGTTTTTTGCATTTGGGAGGGTTTTGGACAGTTTGGACTGGAAATATTCAAGTGTATCTGGAAACAATAACTGCCATTTTCTTATTGTAATGTTGTGGTGTACATTTGAGGTTTTTCTCAGATACCTGCTTCTTTGGTGAAATTTATATTTGCAGACTTCAAAAAGCTGTTTTTAATATTAACCTCCTAGGGCTTGAGTGTCCACATACATGGACAGCACATTTTAGCTCTTAACATGGCTATTTAAAATACTTTGAATGTTTTATATTTTGTTACAGACATACAGTGTCATCCTGCAAGTGTTTTGCAGCATATGAAATGTCCCAACCCCTATTTTTAACTGTCCAAAATGGGAAAAATGTTGTTTTTACTCTCTGATAGTTAAAGCAAGTTCAAAAACAAATTTCTATGTTAAATATGCATTAAAAAACAGTCAAGAAAAAGTGTTTTAAGTAAATTTGGACCACGAGTCCACAGATATGGACATCATTTTTCTCTAAAAGTACATCACATCAAATGATGATACTTAGATTTTTATTCTAATTAGGTTCCAATGAGCTGAGTAGTAAAAAGAAATAAAAAATGCATGTAAAAAGGCCTTAAGAGGGTAAATGAACCATGGTCCATTACTGGAACCATTAAAAGAACCATTAGTGGGTCCATTGGTAGAACCACGGTGACTCAGTGGTTTGCACTGTTGCCTCAAGAAGGTTGCTGGTTCAAGTCCTGACTGGGCCAGATGTCATTTCTATATGAAGTTTGCATGTTCTCACCATGTTTGCATGGGTTTCCCCCACAGCCCAAAGACATGCAGTAAAAGTGAATTGAATAAACAAAATTGGCGATAGAGTGTGTTTCCCAATGTTTATTATCGTCTTATCTAAACTTATCTATTTAAGTTAAACTTAGACCATATACTTTACTCTTGTATTGTAAGACATGTCATCTTTAACCTGAGTTAGAACAACTTCACATTTTAAGTGAAGTAAACTTACATTTTTAAGGCAGCATGAACACTTACTTTTTTAATTTAAAAAAACTATTTATTTTTACAGTGTACAGTTTGTGGTCAGTACATTTTAAGAAGTCCCTTATGCTAATCAGGTGTGCGTTTATTTTATTTTATTTATTTATTTTATGGGATTTATTTCTCGAGAGAGCTGAATAGCAGCCATTCAGTGTCGCATGCTGCTTCAGAAATTGAGAATTCTCGTTAGACATATACTGTAGAGCCAAACCTAGAATTTGAATGCATTAAACAGTTACCATCCTGACATTCATGTACAGGGTTTTGATTAAGTTGAATTTAGTGATCAGATTTATATAGGTTTATATTATTATGGACCTTTATCCTGCAACCGAGCTGATCCACTGGGTTTGTGCAGCTGTTTTCAAAACAGTATGTAATTACACTGCTATTTTTTATTTTCTATATCTGTGTCATTGGGCAGTGTTGAACTAGTTTGGCCCCAGATGTGGTTGGGTGTGTACCCGTGTGTACGGCATATGTGTCTTTGTGGTTGTTGCAGTATGAATATGTACTCTGTAAGCCTGTATGTATTAATAGCCTGTGGAGAAGTGTGTGAAGGAATCATAAGTAAAATGATTGTATACACTGTATTTTTTTGTTGTTTTAATTTTAAAAAGTAAGTGTTTGTGCTGCCTTAATGTTTTAAGTTTACTTCTTTTAAATAGTGAAGTTGTTTTAACTCTAAAATTGACAGTACTGTACTTGACAATACAAGTGTAGTAGAGGTGTGACATGATACCTCCACGAGACGAAACGAGACGATTTTTACACTATTTTTAAGAAATCCTCAATGATGAAATATATGAATGGAAAATCTTCTTTTATTCAACTAAAAACAAAAAACACAAATCGCAAAACTATTTAGGTGATTTTTGAAATCAAATTATTATTTTACTTCTATTTTAATGAATTATATACAGTAAAGGACATGCAAACACTGCTTAATATCTTGCTAATAGCCTATGTGAATGGAAAATAATCTTTGTTTATATAATTTTAAATATTAGCAAAATATTTGCTATGCAAAATGCAAATATTTATGCAAAATTACAAAATAGAAAAAACAGTTGAGGTGCTTTTGAAAACACATTGTAATGAATTGCAATTTATTTTATTTAAATGATTTCTATGTCATAAAGGACATGCAAACACTGCTAAATATTTAGCTAAAACTCTACTGACTGGCTTCTCCCCTGTACAATTTCACATGATAAATCAAACTTCTTTCCACACACTGAAATAAAAAAAAAATACATGTAATTTTTGGCATTTAATTTTTAATTTATTAAATCAGTTTCACTTTCATTTAGCAAGATTTCATTTATGCCCCCGTGACTCACTCTGAGCTACTGGATGCGGCGATCATGCGAATATGAAGTAAGGACTGATAGGAGAGAGTTGTTTTAATGGAGTTTGATACCACATGCGAATGTAAAAAAATTTTTAAAAGCTTTTCCTGGTCAGCATAACCATGCGTTCAGTGATGATGATGTGATAATGAGTCTCCAGGAGTTCATTCAGTGAGTGTGTGTGTTCGTTTGCTCGCGCTTAAAGATGTGTGTGCCTGTGATGCTTTACTGACTCGCTAGTTGTGTATGTCCTGTCACAAAATGCGGCTAAAAGTCCTTCAAGGTGTTACTAGTTTGATTACAGCATTTACATATCTGCACTTCAATAATGCAACTAAAATAGGAGTACTCCACATGTCTGAATTTCATTGTTTACGACGATTATGACTTTCAGCATATCTGAAGTGCTATTCCATTGCATGCATACGAACCATAATGTGTGAGGCTGCAGTTGTAGCTTATGTTGAACGCAGCAACCGCTAAGCTCAGGTGAAAAAATCGGTTACGTCACACCCGCCCACCCAATTGAGTTGCAAATGCAACTCCAAGGCCAGCCTGGGTTGCCAGGTGTGTGCAAAGCACTTGATTTGTAGATCAAATGCAATCCTTCCTTCAATCTTCAATGCTAATTTCACCCTCACACTCCATCATACCATCACAATTCACGAGACAACTTTTCACCTCAACGAGAAATCTCGTCAAGATTTAATCTCACAAGATCTCGTCATACGAGATCTTGTCACACCCCTATGTAGTGAACGTGGTCTAAGTTTAGTAAACTTGCATAGTTAAGTTGTCATTTAGAATGAAGTTGATAAGACTTGATAATTCAAGTGTAATGGACATGGATTTAGTTTAGTAAAATTAAATGGTTCAGTTGTCTCAACTAAGAATGAAGTTGATAGGACTTTATAGTTGAACTGTAATGGACATGGTTTATGTTTAGTGAACTTATGTGGTGAAGTTGCTGCAGCTAAAAATAACATTTATATGACTTTATAATCCAAGCGTAATGGACAAGGTTTGTTTAGTGAACTTAAATAGTGAAGTTGTCTAAACTATGAATAAAGTTGAACACACTTCAGTGTAACGAACAATATAAATTTAACAAAATAAAAATGTGTTGTCCTACCAGAGGAGAAAAAAAAATTCATTCACAAAATCATATGCATTTTATTTTCCAACTAAAACAGTTATGCTGTATGAAGAATAAAGACATGTGCTGCCTTAACAGTAGTGCAAAAATGAGTAATGTAATTCATGAACAACAATATTGTATTGTATAAAACAGAAATGTACTGCATGCATAAAACTGCATAAAATAACTAGTACTGCGTGAATAGCAATAATGTACAAACATACAATCAGTGCCGGCCCGTAGATTTGACAGGCCCTAGTCGAGATAAGAAAATTGGGCCCACTGGTGTAAAAACTGTGAGAAGAAAGCAAAAAAAAAATAAAAGATTAACTGTAAAATATTTAACCTACAATACCTATGTAAAAATATTTACTCAGATTTAAACAAATAAGTTTGCAAGCCAGAAAACACTCTTAACAAATAAAAACAAATAAGTATAAATGACATATACAAATAAAACATTAATCAAATGCATTTTTTTCTGTAAATGAATAACATACAAATAAATGCATGGCTAACTAGAAATGCAGGAGACATTTTACCTTGTTTTATACAGAGATTTACACAAACAAAACTTTGCATTAGATCTTGGACAGTGGGTAAAATTTGATTTTGACCAAATGAGGAGGAAACCTGTGTGTTTTCAGCAGGGTGAATTAGTGGGACAGATTATTAATTGATTATTTAATGAATAATGCTGAATGTCACCTGAATGTGAATGTGAAGTATTTCTGTGATCATGGACATCGTTGCATTTATTAAAACAAGGCCTAACACTACACTACTAAATAATGTATCATGCATAGCAGAACATACAGTACCTTTACTTTGAGCTTGCATTTCTTTCTCTGTATTTCTTTTCTTCCTTTTTCAGCTTTATGCTGTTTCGATGCCATTTACATTTACATTTAGTCATTTAGCAGACGCTTTTATCCAAAGCGACTTACAAATGAGGACAAGGAAGCAATTTACACAACTATAACTATACACAACTATATATATATTTTATTTGAGAGAGAGTACAGTTAGTGGTATAGCCAGAGAGGCAGTTGCAGATTAGGAAGGAAAGTGGAGACTAAACAGTTGAGTTTTTAGTCGTTTCTTGAAGACAGCAAGTGACTCTGCTGTTCTGATGTAGTTAGGGAGTTCATTCCACCAACTGGGCAGATTGAATGCGAGAGTTCGGGAAAGTGATTTCTTCCCTCTTAGGGATGGAACCACGAGGCGACGTTCATTCACAGAATGCAAGTTTCTGGAGGGCACATAAATGTGCAGAAGTGAGAGCAGATAAGGAGCAAAGCCAGAGGTAGCTTTGTAAGCAAACATCAGAGCTTTGAATTTGATGCGAGCAGCAACTGGCAGCCAGTGCAAACGGGTGAGTAGTGGAGTGACGTGCTGTTTTCGGTTCATCAAAGACCACTCGTGCTGCTGCATTCTGAAGCAGCTGAAGAGGTTTGATAGAGTTAGCTGGAAGCCCGACTAGTAGAGAGTTGCAATAATCCAGTTTGGAGAGAACAAGAGCTTGAACAATGAGTTGAACTGCATGTTCAGATAGGAAGGGTCGGACCTTTCTGATGTTATAGAGTGCGAATCTGCAAGATCGAGCAGTTCTAGAAATGTGGTCAGAGAAGTTTAGTTGGTCATAAATCGTTACTCCAAGGTCATTTTGCAAATCATTTGCGAAGAAGTCTATTTTTGTGTCCATGCACCTTCACAAAACACACTGATCGCCTCTATTTGGTGCATTTTTTGGGGGGTAATCAATATTAATGGCAAATTTTAGTCAACAAGTAGAGCTACTGCATGTGTGAGGTCTCTGACATCATCTAGAACAATCTGTTTCTCCAGCACCATAGAGTAGTCAAAGGCATCATCTCTAACAGGCATTATGAGAATGCCAACCTCCATTTCTGAAGTCGCATGGGGCCCTATCATACACCCAGTGCAATACGGTGCCAGATGCAGCATTTTTTTTTTTTTTTTTCACACTGGCACAGGTCTCATTTTCATGTTTTGCTTCACGTTGTTTAAATCGCAATATAAGACTGAACGATTAATCGTTAAAAGATTGTGATCTCAATTTGACCCCCACACAATCTTAATTCAGCATTTTTACAATTCAGCCAATTATATTTTCAGGGTCAGTAGAGAAGCATAAAGACACTAGTCTTTAAATTGATTTGATTCTCAGCAATGTAGACACGGTCAGACTCCAAATGCTGTAGAAAAAGTCCAAACACTGTATTTAAAAGATATAATTCACCCAAAAATGTAATTTCTGTCTTCATGTAGTGACGTATTTTTTATTCAAATCACATGAGAGATGTTTTTTTTTACCAGGGAGAGAATTGTCCGCCCACTTATGGAGTCTACTTTAATAAACAGAAACTGCATAGGCTGTGAGTTAAGACAACTTTCATATTTAATCACTTATTAAATTTAATATTTAACATTAGTTATTAAAGTTGTAAATAATGTTCAGTTTGTTGCATAGCGCAATTGTTTTGCTCCTTAGTCATGGGCCAGGTGAGTAGTAATTATAATTTGCATAATGTTTTTTTGTTCTCTCAAAGTGACAGCACCCATGACAAAAGCCACTGTAAGGTGTGTCATGCTGTCTTGTCTTTTATTTTGAAATTTAGTCTTGTCTTCCTGTTTCCTGCCCTGCTTCCTGCCTTTTGCTGCTTTGTTTACATCTTAGAAATTAGCATCCATAATCTGCTGTTCCACCACATCCCAAAGGTGCTCTATTGGATTCACTTCTGGTGACTGTGGAGGCCATTTGAGTACAATGAACTCAGTGACTATGTTTACATGGACATCAGTAATCAAATTATTTGCCTTAGTCTAATTGAGACAATAATAAGATTAAAACATTTACATGAGCTGCTTTTTTAATGTTCCTTTCATAATCCCATTTTACATGTTATAGCACATAATTTTATTAATGTCATTGCGTCACCGTGTTATCCACGTTTCCTGGAGTTTTATGTAATTTCGGGTGTTTCAGTTTACATTTGTCTACTTTAACTGCAGTTTGGCACGTTCACTTTCATTCAGGAGCATTTCATGCATTCGCCCAAGAAAATCCCCCCACCATTACACCACCAACCAACAACCTGAACCAGGATGGATGGATCCATGCTTTCATGTTGTTGATGCCAAATTCTGACCCTATCATCCAAGTGTCACAGCAGAAATCGAGACTCATCAGACCAGGCAACATTTTTCCAATCTTTTATTGACCAATTTTTGGTGAGCCTGTGCGAATTGTCACCTTAGTTTCCTGTTGTTAGATGACATGAGTGGCACCCGGTGTGGTCTTCTGCTGCTGTAGCCCATCCACCTCTAGGTTTGACGTTTTGTGCATTCAGACATGCTCTTCTGCATACCTCAGTTGTAACGAGTGGTTATTTGAGTTACTGTTGCCTTTCTATCAGCTCAAACCAGTCCAGTCATTCTCCTCTGACCTCTGGCATCAACAAGGCATTTGCGCCTACAAAACTGAACTGCCGCTCACTGGATATTTTCTCTTTTTCGGACCATTCTCTGTAAACCCTACAGATAGTTGTGTGAGAAAATCCCGGTAGATCAGCAGTTTCTAAAATACCAACAACCATGCCACGTTTAAAGTCACCTAAATCCCTTTTCTTTCCTTTTCTTTTCTTGTCTTTTCTTTGTTTTGCACTTTTTGTTAATAAATTGCAATCAGGTTCTTTAAACTCGCCTCCAGTGGACTCTTGTTACAGGCACTAAAAGTGAACAGTAAAAGTGAAATTAAAAGCACACATATAATTTATAGTAAATGATTATATCGCATTTTAGAGTTATGATTACGACAATCATTTAATGTTTTTTTCTTTCATAGTGAACACAGTGTTGTGCATGAAAATAAACGTTTAACAGTGTCAGTATAACTACTCTAGTGTATATAACTTTGAATTTAATGCAATAGTCTCATAATGTTGTCAATGACAGATTGTTAGCAAATGTATGAAACATATTAATTCAACTTCAGAATTGTGAATGGTTGTATTCTAATGTAAACACTTTACTCTGCAAGTCTATACAAAATTTAGCATTTTAACCACCAGTAGAATACACATAGGCCTGTTTTTTACCATATGTTTGAGAAACAACAATATTAATAGCCTACTAATATTAACCTTTATTTTACATCTACAGAATCGTGAGAAAATAGTGATTTAAGAAAAATAATTATCCTAAGCAAAAAAAAAAAAAGATTCTCATTTTACCCAAAATGGTGCAGACCTATTAGCAAATGCATTTGCACCACTTTGTGGACTCATAGATGTGCTGGTCTGAAAAGGAGGTGTGTTAAGACTCATTGTTGGCGCGTTGCTGTTTTGAGACAGACAGATCCATTAACCAATTAAAAGCTGGTCTAAAGTCATTGGGGCAGAGTTTTTAATTATTTAAAAAAAAAGAAAAATTTAAAGAGCATGTTAGTTATGCACCTATATGCGGGTCCAAAACATCCATACACATTGCATAATAAAAACAGTGGCACAAACAACATGGCGCAAAATGTGAAAATGACATCTATATATACAGTTGAAGTCAGAATTATTAGCCCCCCTTTGATTATTTTCTTCTTTTTTAAATATTTCCCAAATGATGTTTAACAGAGCAAGAAAATTTTCACAGTATGTCTGATAATATTTTTGTCTTCTAGAATAAAAGAATAAAAGCAGTTTTAAATTTTTTCAAATCCATTTTAAGGTCAACATTATTAGCCCCTTTAAGCTCATTTTTTTTCGCTAGTCTACAGAACAAACCATCATTATACAATAACTTACCTAAATACCATAACCTGCCTAGTTAACCTAATTAACCTAGTTAAGCCTTTAAATGTCACTTTAAGCTGAATAGAAGTGTCTTGTAAAATAGTATTTACTGCATCATGGCAAAGATAAAATAAATCAGTTATTAGGAATGAGTTATGAAAACTATAATGTTTATGAACATGTTGAAATAGTTTCTCCGTTTAACAGAAATTAGGGAAAAAAATAAACAGGGGGGCTAATAATTCTGACTTCAACTGTATATACAGAAGTCAGAATTATTAGCCACCTTTGATTTTTTTTTTCTATTTTAAATATTTTCCAAAATATGTTTAACAGAGCAAGGAAATTTTCACAGTACGTCTGATAATATTTTTTCTTCTGGAAAAAGTCTTATTTGTTTTATTTTGGCTAGAATAAAAGCAGTTTTTTAATTAGTAAAAACTATTTAATTTTAAGGTCAAATGATTAAGGTCAAAATGATTAGCCCCTTTTGCCTAATTATCCTAACTTGCCTACCTAATTAACCTAGTTAAGCCTTTAAATGTCACTATATATATATATATATATATATATATATATATATATATATATATATATATATATATATATATATATATATATATATATATATATATATATATATATACAGAGAGAGAGAGAGAGTTTTCCTTTGCACATATTTGTACTATTTAAAGCTCAGATGTTTGAAGCAGTTAAGTAATTGAGTTTGGTTGACTCTTTCTTTTGTCAACAAGTTCAATCAAGTATACTTTTTAAATTAGTGCTGCAATAATTGTTTACAGTGTAGCGTGTGTGATGTATTTTTGACCATCATGGAATGGTTTAGTCCATTGGGTACTGGTTGTCATCCTCAATATCAACAGATGTTTATCTTGGAAAACTAACCAGTTAGTTTTGTAATCTGAGATTCATGCCACTCCATAACCTCTGTGCACCAAATCTAACAAAATATACTTTAACGTAAACCATAGAGAACCAGAGCATGAAAAGAATAGATGGATCTGACCCTTTCAGAGTCAACATTATGCTGTTTTCGACAGTTGTTCATTGTATTCTGCGCCTTATTCAAGGTGCAGGAGGATGTAAGATTGACACCCAGTGGTTGAATCACCATCATCATCATCACTGATTATGCTTTATTCAGTGTTAAATGACTTTGCAAACTTTTTTTTTGTGACATTTATTATAATACTAAAAGAAGCAGTGGAAAGTTTACCTCAGATATTGAAAATAAGATAAACATATAGTTTGAACTGTGACTGTGCAAACCAATAAATATCAGTCACTCAACATTTACTTATACCAATTTTATAGAGGTTTAATATGTATTAATTAGATTATAAACCTTACCAGTTTTGTGTGCTTCTGTATTTAAATGTTTCTGATGTGTTACATCTGGTGCAGATAACCAAATTGCGTGTTGCAGGAATCTAGTGTTTCACGTGTTGTTGCGAGGTTTTGCAGAAATATAATTGGGAAAACTGGCAGTGGGGGGGTTATAGAGACCAAAACAAAGACAGATATTCTGACACGGAATACACATTTTAAAAGGAGAATAGCTGACTGTTGGCATTGGTTTTTCAGATAAACAAATATGTTCGCTGAGCATGTTTCTTAAATATCTACAAACATATTACAGTGTTTCTATAATTTATCATGTCAAAAATGTACATACAGCACCTTTAAACTTTTTTAATGATGTAGGGTTGTATAATAGAGAGGCTGTTAGAAAAACTACAGCAGCACTGGCTCACATTCGCACATAAAACACTTTTGTATGGTGTTCAGTGGAAAATATGAGTGCTGTGGCAGTAACTATTAGCAGTCTGTTAGGTCATATTTGTCTTTTCTCCTTTTGGTAACTCTAAGAGAAACATGTTGGTGATGATGCTTCCGCCAAAGCAGAGATAAGTAAATTGTTCCAGTGCATAACACCCACACTACACAGTACAGATGAAGCTCAGATATAGAAATGTGAAACCATAAGCAATTAGTTTTTCTAATGTTTGCTGAATTGTGCTGACCAGTAACTTTTGATGTGGATGGCCCTTTGCTGCTTGAGACACTTGTTTCCCTAAAAAAATCTTTGACAACACGTAAAAAACAAAACAAATATACCACAGAGCAGAATTACCGGAAATTTTTTCATTCCATTTTCACCATTGAAGTTCAGTTTAGTTCAGTTCAGTGTAATGTAGATCTCACTGCAAGGCATGGGACAATAACTGGTTTTGTCATAGGTCTATGTTGCATGTCCTGTCTGTGTCTATGCTCACTGTGTCTATAGCCCCTTTTACACAGTGATACCTGTAAATATTCAATTCAATTCAATCCACCTTTATTTGTATAGCGCTTATACAATGTAAATTGTGTCAAAGCAGCTTCACATAAAAGGTCATAGTAAATTGGAACAGTGTAGTTCAAATATCGGTAAAACAAGGACTTCCGGAATTTTTCTGGAAAATACCATTCACACATCCATTCCAAAATACCGGTAAATTCTGACATCATTAACCAGAAATGACCTCTATATGGCTGCGCTTGTATTTGTAAACATAGAAGGGTTCGGGCTTTTGTTGGTGGTTTTACTGTAGCATTCAGCTTTAGCATTCATGCGGCTGCTTTGTTCCAATGGCAGAAGTGAGAATTGACTACATTACAAATTCTGTGGATGGATCAGTATTGTGAACAACTTCAATGAAAACATGCGGAGGAACACTTTTGCATGTCGAGATGTACAAAATATGTGTGTTAGCGCTTACATACACACACGTCAAGCAACTGAAGTAGAGCTTGAAGGTAAACAAACAACGGTTCATTATAAGCATTTTATAGATTTTTTTTTATACAGTTGGCATTAAGAAGGAACATAGAAACATTATCTGTTACATTAACTAACGTCTAGCAGCTAAATGTGTCTGGAAAATTATTCAAAGGCTTTTATTTTCATAAACGGCATGGATGTGAATGCTTCTGAATGTTCTGATTGGCTGGAGTAGACGTCTCACTTTAGCACGTTCCAAACGTTTCCTTCTGCATTCACACAGCGCAGCATTCTGGCAAATTAACGGTAATGTTACAACTTATCTTTCCGGAAAATTGCTATGAACAAATTTACCAGTATTTTCAATAAGGGCCTGTTCACACATGATCCCTTCTGGAAAATTGCCAGTAATTTTCTGGAAAGGTCTGTATGTGAAAGGGGCTAATGTTTGTCCTGTGTCTGAGCTCTTGGCTGCCATGTTCTCCCCTGTTCCTTCCTCCTTGCTTCTTTTTACCATTCCCCTTGTTTAGCCCTCTTCTAGTCCTCATTAGAGTAAGGCCCAATCGCAATTCTACCCCTTAGCCCTTCTCCTTACCCCTACCCCCCTTTTTGCATGTTCACGTTGTAACAATCAAAATGTTAATTGTTTTCATTTATGACTCATTTGTTATTTATTTGTCTGTTTTATTGTTTATTTTCTTTGGTGACTGTTTAAAGACATGTTGCAGTACTGCTACTAATCACCAGTGGGCGATATGTATAGGCAAGCACCTATATAAAGAGCCATCCACTATAAAATGAGTTTGTTTGGTAGAGTGGTCTCAACATCATGGTTTCACTCTTGCTATCGGCTTTCTCCCGCTTTTCCTATATAGTGGTGGGCAAAGCGAGGCTTCATGAATTACTGAAACATTCATTCATTTTCTTTTCGGCTTAGTCCCTTTATTAATCTGGGGTCACCACCGCAGAATGAGCCGCCAACTTATCCAGCATATGTTTTACACTGCGGATGCCCTTCCAGCTGCAACCCATCACTGGGAAACCTCCATTCACACTCATTCACACACATACACTACGGACAATTTAGCTTACCCAATTCACCTGTACCACATGTTTTTGGACTTGTGGGGGAAAACCGGAGCACCCAGACGAAACTCACGCAAACGCAGGGAGAACATGCATACTCCACACAGAAGCACTTGAAGCAAATGTGTCGAAGCTTCGAAACATTTGGAAACCCATCTCTACATTGACAGATAGTGTTCATTTTTTTATGTATTGCTCTGGAACAGCTTCAGCAAAGAAACGCTAATTGAGGTATTAAACCCCATGTTGTAGAGTTGAGGTTTCAAGTGATTCAGAGGAGTGGTGAGAGTTCCAGACTATCATGTCAAAATTATGGGTTCAAATCCAGAGTGATATAGGTATTTATGTTAGTTCTTAAATGGTCTTGTAACTTGTTTTGTTTTAACATTGGTCTGACATCCCAATAAACACTTTGTGAATAAATGTCTTATTTTGGTCATAAAAAGTAACATTATAAAATACAATAAGCCATAATTTCAGAGTATTTGTCGGGGCCATTTACAACACAGTTACTCTGTGCACATGCACAGTCCACTAGGCTACATGAGTTTCTTTCTGACCCTGTCAGTCAAAAGCAGAATCTTCAGTTTTCGAACGGCTATTAAAATGACCAGGTGTTTCGAAACACTTTAGTCATGTGACCTGAGTGTTTCGGATCGTGCTTCAGTGCAGTGTTTCAAACCACTTGCGCATCGGGATGTCGACACTGTGTCGAAATGTCAGTTTCACGTCAGCCATCCCTCGACCTAAATTGAGAACTATTTTAGTTTTATCTCAACTGTAACTATTATTTAACTTTAGTTGTTGAATTTGAAAAGCAGGTACTTATTTTTCAGAACGGACATTTTTTATTCGCACATAACTGTTCAGTTTTATGCTCACTAATTAGCACTGGGACCAAATCACCCTTACACCTGAAAAGCACCTCAACATCGATATTTAGGCCAAAAGATCATTCAAGTGGAGCACCATTGCTTACTGAGCATGGGCCTTTGTCAGTTTTCTAATAGAATACAGCCCATGTAGGTAATATGAATAAAAAACAATGTATATATTATAATTTGTTTTCTGAGAAGTTTATTTTATTCATTCATTCATTCATTCATTTTCTTTTTCGGCTTAGTCCCTTTATTAATCTGGGGTTGCCACAGCGGAATGAACCGCCAAATTATCCAGCACATGTTTTATGCAGAGAATACCCTTCCAGCCACAACCCATCACTGGGAAACACACTCATACACTCTCATTCACACACACACACTACGGACAATTTAGCTTACCCAATTCACCTGAACTGCATGTCTTTAGACTTGTGGGGGAAACATGTGCACCCGGAGGAAACCCTCGCAAACGCAGGGAGAACATGCAAACTCCACACAGAAACGCCAACTGACCCAGCCGAGGCTCAAACCAGTGACCTTCTTGCTGTGAGGTGATAGCATTACTTACTGCACCTCCGCGTCGCCCGCCATTCATTCATAATATTCTTTTTGGCATAGTCCCTGTATTAATAAGGGGTTGCCACAGCAGAATGAACCGCCAACTTATCCAGCATATGTTTTTACACAGTGAATGCCCTTCCAGCCACAACCCAACACTGGGAAACTCCCATACACTCTTGCATTCACACACATACACTATGGCCAATTTAATTCACCTGCACCGCATGTCTTTGGACTTTAGGGTAAACCGGAGCACTCGGAGGAAACTCACGCAAACAAGAGGAGAACATGCAAACTCCACACAGAAGTGCCAACTGACCCAGCCAGGGCTCGAACTACTAACCTTCTTGCTGTGAGGCGATCATGCTACTCACTGCGCCACCGTGACGCAGAGAGGAATTTATACTGCATTAAATAATTATGAATACAGTACTAGTTTCACAAAGTGTGATAGTTACAAATCCACCAAAATAACCAGCAACTGAATCATCACCACTGGTTTACAACAACATTTTATTATCATACTGGATGGTTTAGGACATATGGCAAATGTTGCTGCTTTGGACCAAAGTTTTTGATTTCCCTAACTCTCCAAAATGCTTTTTCTCACAGCATTTTCCTCATCATCATCATCATCATCATAAAAAAAGAAAGAAAAGGAATGAGCTTAATTGAATGTAACTGTAATAAAATATTGTATTTATGTTGTATTATTATGTGGCATACTGCATTTCTGGCAATACTATGCTATTAAAGAAATACATATTTGATTTGATTTGTAATCCCAGCAGAGAGAGCATGTTTACAAATCCAGCTGTTTTTTCCCTAGTAACCTATGTTAAACGTTATGTATTAAACAGATTTAATAATAATAATTCTAATGTAGATTCAGTGCATATACCTGTACAAATATTTGTATTAAGTCATTCCCTCATTTAGTCAGACTTTTTGCTCTCTTAGATGCAGCAGTTGGAGACCCAGGTACTGGAAGCAGAACAACGGGCATATGAAGCCAACCAGCAGGTAAATACTAAAAATAATGAATGTATTATTTACACAGACAGTAGCTCTCCTGTATATTTTTTACCTCAATTTCGGGTTTAACGGAAAGAAGATTTTTCCAACATATTTGTAAATATAATAGTTTTAAAAACTAATTTCTAACCACTGATATCTTTTATCTTTGCCATCATGACAGCACATAATATTTCACTAAATATTTTTCAAGATATTAGTATTCAGCTTAAAGAGTCATTTTAACGAGGTTAATTAGGTTAATTAGGCAAGATAGAATAATTAGGCAAATCATTGTATCACTATGGTTTGTTCTGTAGAGTCAAAAATAGCTTTAAGGGGCTAATAATATTGACCTTAAAATGTTATATATATGAGCAATATCCATCACACACATGGCACTGCAATATCAGCGTGCATTGTGCTATAGCAATGTGTCATATTGCAGTGCTATGAGTGTGATATTGCATTTATACAACAGTTTAAAATCATACTCAATAAAATAAATAAAACACAGAGAGCCTTAAAAAAATCTACTTTCTTCCGCTCTTCCGCCATGCATACACATATGCAGCTGACTGTCTAAACAACAAAAATGTCACTTTTGAACTTGTATTTGAATTATTCCATTACATTATGTAGAGTACTGTAATGTCTTAGTAATGACAAAACAGAAGATCTATGTGAGTAAGTACGTAAGTAAAGGTTTATTTATATAGCACCTTTCCCAGACATTGAGTCACAAAGTGCTTTACAATAAGAGAAAACAAGTAAAAGAACACATATCAATAAAAGAAAACATGCTAAAACATATTAAAACTAATTAAAAATCCAAATACAGAAACACTAATACTGTTAATTAAAAGCTTGACCAAAAAGGTGCGTCTTTAAATGCTTTTTAAAAAGTTCAACTGATCCCAGAGTTCTCAGTGCTATAGGGTGAGAGTTCCAGAGGCGTGGGGCCACCACACAGAAGGCACAGTCACCTTTAGTCTTAAGACAAGTTCTGGTAATGGCTAAAAGGTCTTTGCCAGAAGACCTCAGAGACCGGCTACATGAATGACTGCTTAAAAGATCTTGAATATACAGGGGTGCTTGACCATGTAGAGCTATAACTATGTGTAATGACCAGAATCTTAAAATTTACTCTAAAACTGATAGGAACCCAGTGAAGTGCCTTAAGCACAGATGTAATATGTGACCTCTTACTGGTGTTGGTTAAAAGCCTTGCCGCTGCATTCTGCACAACTTGCAATCGATCCATGGTGGATTTGTTCAGACAAGTGAACAGAAGATTACTATAGTCCAATCTAGAAGAGATGAAGGCATGAACAAGCATCTCCATCTCTTCCTTTGACACAATATCTCTTATTTTTGCAATGTTCCTCAGGTGAAAGAAGCATGTACGAACAATAGATTTAACATTAAAACACAGAGCTCCATCAAAAATTACACCAAGATTTTTAATATCACTGCAATTTGAAGATGACAAGCCCCCTCAAAATGTGCCTGATCATTGGGGTGATGCTATCTGGAGCAAAAAATTAACATTTCTGTTTTATCAGGGTTCAGTTGCAGAAAATTGTCTGCCATCCATCTAGTATACATATGAAGATTATAAGGCTGAAGAGCATAAAACAACATAAATCTGCAAAGTTCTCCTGCATTTCTTTGCTGCTATGTTAACACCAGAAATGCCAAATCAAAGCAAGCACTTTTAGATTACTAGAGTAAATATACAGCAATGCAAAATACAAAAACACCTGCTCCCTTTAAGACTGAAGGACTGAAAATTAGATACTCTCTATACTTTTTACACATCAGTGCTGATTTCTATTTCTAACAATAACTAAAGTAAAACTCTTGCTTTGGTGACAATATGGTCATACTGTATGTTCAATATTTATTTTTATACTCAGACATTTTGGATGGGGTGATTTAGGCGTGCACTAATTTAGATTCAAAAATAATAACGACACAAAAGTGGGCATAACTTATTAACATGGCATATACCATTCCTGTTAAAAAGAGTCATTAATCATTATTTTAACTGATTATTTGAAATCTTAGATGTCTTCAAAACTCACTTCTGCACAAATTCACAGTGCAGATGTGATAAGGATGAATAACTAAAAATAAATGTAAAAGTTACAAATTATAAGAAAAGTTTGTAATGCATGAGTGTTAAGATTAATTATTCACTAGTTTTCAGAAACACTGATTCTTATTGACTCCAAAATCGTCCCATGTTTTGATTAGCATATTTGAGGAGAGACCTAGGAAGGATGCAAACAAATGAAGGAGACTTTCAAACAAATGGCAGTTTAAAGATAGACTACATCAATCAGGTGTGTATTTGTGCATTATCAACCTGATACACAGCACTACCTTCATTATACAATGTTTAAACCATTGGGTGCACATGATCCTCCTGAATGGTTTGGTGGTCCTTAGCAGTGACGTGCTCATCTAGCACAAGTATTGGGCCTAGGGAATGCCGTGATATTGCAGCCCAAACCATCACTGATCCACCCCCATGCTTCGCTCTGGTCATGCAACAGTCTGGGTGGTAGGCTTCTTTGGGGCTTCTCCACACTATAACTCTCTTGGGTGTGGGAAAGATAGTTAAGGTGGACTAATCAAAGAACAATACATGTTTCACATTGTCCACAGCCCAAGATTTCCACTGCTGGCACAATTCAAACGGATGTTTGGCATTGGCATGAGAAGCCAAATGTTTGGTTATTGCAGCTCAGCCATGTATATTGCCCCTGTGGAGCTCCCGACAACCAGTTTTGGTGAAAACATGAGAGTTGAGGTGCACATTTATTTCTGCAGTAAGTTGCGTAGCTGTGTTTTTATTTATTTTTTTTTATACAATCCGGGTTAGCACACAGACACCCCTTTCAGACAACTTTCTCTTGTATCCATAGTTACTCCTGTTGGATCTAATTTGCCCTTCTTGGTGGTAAGCTGACATTACCCAGTGTATCAGAGAGTTGCTGTCTTGGTCACAGATGTGCCTCTTTTGAACACTGATATTTCATCCATAATGTTGTGTCATAATGCCAGTGTTTTAGGCAAAACTATGCTATTAGTATGCTAATTAAACCATCACACTCTAATCTTACTGGTTGAATGTGTAATCAATGAAGATTGGCCACCAAACTGGTCTTGAAACCTTAGCCATGAAACCTCCAATCCTTTATTGGCCAGTATTTCAGTAGTTTAATTTTCAAACCCCTGTGTGTACACACACACACACACACACACACACACACACACACACACACACACACACACACACACACACACACACACACACACACACATATATATATATATATATATATATATGTATGTATGTATGTATGTATGTATGTATATATATATATATATATGCATGCTTTAAAGGTGCAGTGGATGGAAGAGCGTCTAAAGGCATCAGATATCCAGTCAAGTGATTCAGAAGTGAGGCTCTTCAGGCGCTGTCAAAATCTTCAGTCAGTCCTGCAGGAGAAAGATGAGCTTATTTCCACCCTAGAGAAACAGCTAGAGGAACAGGTAAATCACACATCTAGTCCAATTTAAAACAATCAGGTTTGCATCAGTGGACATAAGTCTATTTAAATCAATTCAAATATGGATATTATTTCATTTTCCAGAAACAGAATCGAATCCAAGATGCCAGAACTGTGGAAGAAAAAGCAGCCAAAATTAAAGAATGGGTTATGCGGAAGCTAAATGCAGTATGTTCATTCTGTTTACACATGTGCAGTGTCTGTCTGTCTGTCTGTCTGCCTGTCTCTCTGTCTGGTTTTTATAGCTACGGGGGAAATAAAAAGGAGAAAGTGTTTATAAGTTTATTTAATATCACCAGTCTTTGTTTTAGTTTCAGACAGAGAACACCTCTCTGAGGGATAGGCACCAACAGCAAGAGGCTGAGATTCAAGACCTGAGAAGACAGCTAGAAGGTATTCATACATGAAATTGCACAGTAGGTGAAATAACAGAATATCAGCTCTGGGGGGAAAACTAATTCTAAACTAAAACCAATCTAATTTCATTTTTAAAGGTATGTTATCAGTAGTTTATAAATTAAACACAAGTTATTGTTTTAGTCAAAGCATTTACGTTACCTATTAATGTCAAATACAAAGAATCAATAATAACATTGGTCTCTTTTATAATTTTTATACAATATTCAAAATTATTCATGCTAGTTTTGCTGGAAATACAGTGTTAATCAGGGTTATTCAGTACTTGTATAAAAAAGAAAATATTTGGTCTATGATTTAAAAAAAAAAACCTTTTCCATTGATATAATTTAACTAAAAAGTGTCATGTTTTATGTTGTGGATGCAGCTATGGATCAGACTTTGTGCTCTGATGGAACACTTCAGCCAAATGTGGGTGAGCCCCAGCGGCTCAGTAGCCTGACTTTTGGCTGTTTCCAAATCAGAGGGAAGAGTCCTCAGGTACAAACAGGCCCAGAACCATCCCAGAAGAGCATCAGTACCCCGCAAGATCGTGATCACACGCATATGGACTGCAGAAGACCCTTGATTGGTTAGAAATTAGATATAATATCATTCCTTTGTCTAACTAAAAATGTAAGTTTATAAATTCTTAAGTTTGATTAAGATAACAGAATTGGGCAAGAATCATTTTGCTAAAAACACAATACACTACTATTCAGTCATATGGGATCAGTATAGATAGATAGATAGATAGATAGGTAGGTAGGTAGGTAGGTAGGTAGGTCGGTCGGTCGGTCGGTCAGTCGGTCGGTCGGTCAGTCGGTAGGTAAGTGATCCTAAACACAGCCAAGGAAACTCTTAATTGCTTTCAGAAAAAGGAAAATAAAGCTGCTAGAATAGCTCAGTTAATCCCTTATATGGAAGCACTTACTTGCTTGACTTGAATCCAATAGAAATTAAGAACTAAAGATTAGAGTTCATAGAAGAGACCCACAGAACCATCAAGATTTTTAGACTGTGTTGAATTATAATCACACCTAAGCAATGCATGTGATTTCAATACCATACAAGAGGCATCTTGAAGCTGTTATAACCAAAAAGGCTTTCATACAATGCATTAAATACATTTCAGTAGTTCAGTACTTTATTCTTCTGTCATTCCTTTTTTTATTAAACATAACACATTTTTTCTGACATTTTTGTATTTGTCCGTTTGTATTGTTTAAGTTTTTACCATAATCTGGGTACATTTTATGTCAACAGCTACCTTAGAAAAAAAAATTACCAGATAAACTATATGTTCAATACTAATTGTACTTGAAAATATATTTCATAATGTATATATAATTTAAATATCTAAAAATCCCTCCTGACAGTACCGAACTCCAAAGTGCCCACAGTTTTGGAGTTGGCCTACTGACATCCAATGACTGGATACTTGGGCTCCACTAACACGACAGATTTGCAACTTCTTTAACTGGCCCATTTTAAAAGTCAAGTGGTGCTTCCAGGCATGTCCTATCTACCAAAGAACTTTTCCACAGTGACCTCTCACTGAGGGGCTTCAACTGCATTGTTCTGGATCTGGTGGGTCCACTGCTGAAGTCTGCCTATGGCTATGAACATATCCTTGTCATTGTGGGCTATGCTACCCGAGTTGGCAACCTTTCAGAGATGATGACTGACCAGGTTACCTTGTTTATTTCCCAGCTGATGGGAGACCTCTTACACCTCCTAAAGGTAAAACATCTGCGGACATCCGTATACCATCCTCAGACGAACAGTTCAACCAGACCCTTAAACAGATGCCCTATCAGGTGGTGGCAGAGGATTGGCATGAAAGGGACCTCATGATTATGTATGGGGGGTATTTGGCATCTGTAAGGTATTACAAGCCCTTACCGACTTTGCCCCTATTGAACTCTTGTTTAGCCAGCAAACTTGTTGTCTCCTGGATGTGGCCAGGCAAGCCTGAGAGCAAGACCCAGCGCCCTGTTTATTTCCCAGCTGATGGGAGACCTCTTACACCTCCTAAAGGTAAAACATCTGCAGACATCCGTATACCATCCTCAGACGAACAGTTCAACCAGACCCTGAAACGGATGCTCTATCAGGTGGTGGCAGAGGATTGGCGTGAAAGGGACCTCATGATCATGTATGGGCTATTTGGCATCCGTAAGGTATTACAAGCCCTTACCGACTTCGCCCCTATTGAACTCTTGTTTAGCCAGCAACCTTGTTGCCTCCTGGATGTGGCCAGGCAAGCCTGAGAGCTAGACCCAGCGCCCTGATTATTTTCCAGCTGATAGGAGACCTCTTACACCTCCTAAAGGTAAAACATCTGCGGACATCCGTATACCATCCTCAGACGAACGGTTTAACCAGACCCTGAAACGGATGCTCCATCAGGTGCTGGCAGAGGATTGGCATGAAAGGGACCTCATGATCATGGATAGGCTATTTGGCATCCGTGAGGTACTACAAGCCCCTACCGACTCCCCCCCCCCTTTTGAACTCTTGTTTAGCCAGCAACCTTGCGTCCTCCTGGATGTGGCACGGCAAGTCTGAGAGCAAGACCCAGCCCCCGAGCAATCTGTCATTGAGCATGTCCAGGAGAAACAGAGTGAACCCCAGAGTGAATCCGCCAACACCTCAGAACCCCTAATGACGCCTCTACGATCGGTCCGCCCAGCTCTGAGAGTTCCATCTGTTTGACAAGGTAACAGTTTTAGTCCTCACAACCACATCTCAGTTCCTTGCCACCTGGAAGGGGCCCTACTTGGTTGTCGAGTGGGTCGGGCTGGTCACTATTGCTTCCGTCAGCTGGGACAGAGGCAGCAGGAGCAGTTGTATCACGTGCACCTCCTGCAGGACTGAGTTATTCCTCCTGTCCAGCTGGCTGCCTAGAGGAGCACCTAGTGGTATACTTAAGTTGGAAGCTAACCCCTGCTGAGACCAACTAAGCGTTGTGGCAAGCATTCCAATGTTGTGTCGCCAGAGAACCAAATCACTGTCAGCTGCAACTACTTCATCCACGGCGATCAGGGTAGCAAAAAGAACAACGCTTTTCAATTTTCAGGCCAGTGCGAGTGAATGCCCCCTAATCAAACATCACTCATCCCACACAGTTCTGCTGGAAGAGGGAAGTCAAATCAGAATCAGAAAAATAAAGCGCACCATCACATTACAACAAAATGATCAAGATGGAGACAACTGAAGGAAAGAAATTATGTTACTGTACAGCATTAAATTATAGGCCTACAGTATGCCTAGATATAGCTACCCACATAGGTCTAATATTTTGATTCATCATTGGCTGTTTACTCATTGACCAACTGTGGTTCGCATCATGTCCCTAGTGGTCCCTTCACTAATGGAGGGGTGATGACCCAGCACACTACCTATTAAAAAAACAATGGCAATAACTTTGTAACAACATATTTTATAAGTCCTCTTTTCAGCAGAAACTGTCAAAACATTCAGCCAAATATTAATTCTGTTTATTTCAATGATTCAATGTTCATTTTTAACCTTAAATTATGCAAACATTTGTTTGAAGATATTGAACACAGTTTTTCCCAATCCATTTGCAAAGCAGTGCTAGACTGGATGACAGAAACTAATGTGATTGCTGATGGTTTTACTCTTAGTCAACTGTCATAGAAATCTGCTAAACCATTTTCAGTCAGACAAGAGTTAGATCAAAGCAAAAATGGATTTATTCAAATAATCCTGCAGGATGTCACCTGTTACACACACACAGTGTTAATGTGTAAGAGACTGTTTCTCAGTCTTTTCAACAGAGAGTTTTATACTCCTTCACGTACACTCAAGTTTGTGCCAAACTCCAGGAAAGATACATTTATGGTGGGAAAGAAAAGATCTTGCTGTGCTTTTCTAACTCCTGACTAGGAGTGCTACAATGTATCAGGTTTTGGCCTTGGCTAGTACCCAACTGTTTCTCTTTGCATCCTACAAAACATGTTGTTCTTCAAGATGTTCATTAAAGGAGTCCATCACACTACATTAGGCTGCAAGATTGGCTGTAGTTGAATAATGAATAATGATCTGTTTTGACTTTTTTCGACAACGGTGTAGTTGGTCTCAGCAGGGATGAGCTTCCGACTCATGTACACCAGTGCCTTAAAAGCCTGTTCTGCCATTGAAATTCAGGGAATCTTCTCGGGTTTCCCCTTCTTTGTCAGGTCTGTCAATGGGCTGGCGATGGATGAGAAATTAGGGAAAACACACCTACAGTAGCCCTCTAATACCAAAAAGGCATATATCTTTGCTACTGTTTCGACTCCTTTGCCTACTGTTTCGTGCTTTGCACTCTTGCTTTATATATATTTTTACTCTAATTTTAACTTCAGCCTATCAGCACAGGGTTCAAATGACACAGCTTGAAGATCAACGTTAAATTTACAAATTTTCTGGAATGCAACTTCACTAAAAAAAGTGAAATTGTTGGTTAAACAACCTCCCACTACCAGCACCTTACATTCCTGAAATGGGAAAACTCCCTGCTGCACAAACTGCCACAGACATCTAAAAAAAGATTGCAGTTCTTGAAACAAATTTACCTGCAATCCAATCAGAACTGCCAGATCACACGGGACTGTGTGTGGGACCTTACTAAAAAAGCAGTAAAAAAGCACTTACTAGCTAAGGGGCTTAATGTAACAGTAATGTTTTGATATTATAACTTGATATGGTGGTTTTATGTCAAATATTAAGCAGAAAAATCATCACAAATATTTTGTTTTCCTCATTGATATCATAATACTAACCATAGAGGGCTGATGTTAGTTTGACAAAGCCTTGTCTGAAACTTTCAAAATGTTTTAGTGCAGCAAATTAACAGTGTGAGTCTAGTTTTTTGATTCAGTTTACTAAACAGAGTTGTTTCGTAGAAAGACTTGACAATCATTTGCTAACAATTTACTGTGTGCATTCATGTAATTAAGTCTGTGTGTTTGATCCAATCCAGAATCTGAAGATAAGGAAGACTGCCCAGAAACACAGAGTATCAGGCGTTGCTCTAAGGAGAGAACTGAAGATGAGGGTGAGCAAGATAGTACTGGACTCAAGTTGTCTTGTGGTGCCTCCTCTGTGCTGTCAAGCACTGCTTCGGAAGGGGAGAAAAGTCTATTTGAAGGTTTGTGTTTCAGCCGTACCACCAGTGAGGCCTATCACACCACTTCTGATGACAGCAGCTCATTGTTTGATGATGACATGCAGCGTTTGGAGTGTTCCAGATTTTGTATTTCTGATACCAAAAGCACTTTTAAGAAGGGCAACAAGATGGCAGACACTGAAGATGGATCTTCAGATGAGCTAAACAAGCACTTCCAGTCCCAATATCTGGATTCCTCATCATCTTCCAGTGACACAAACACCCGCAGCCCCATTCTAACTCCAGTTCTCACACCAAAAAGGCCCACCCCTTCCCAGGACTCCCAAGACACCCCAGCTTCCCCTAAACAACCTCGACTGCGCAATCCAAATGCTTTTGAGGTTAGTTTGGCACTTTCAAAAAAGCATATGAGTCAGCCTCCGCTGTATAGTGAAGCTGCTCACGGACGCACAAGAAATGCCATCAGCATGCTACGTTCTCCAGAGCCTCAAGAAACAGACATGGATGAGGAGCAAAAGATGGAAACTGGTGAAAAAGAACATAGTGATGTGCCTTCAGCTGAGGTGCTACATGAGGAACCCCAAACACCCGACACATCCGCAGCCATACCCGGAAGTAAACCTCCGACCCCTCCACTACACAGGCTGCCCTCTTGGGTGAGTCATGTGACAAACTGAAGTAGTAATATAAATAGCTTTTTTTAGGTCATGTGCTAAAGTTGTGACTTCATGTCATCTTCAGGAGAGCAGAATATATGCTGTGGCAAAATCTGGAATTCGTTTGTCAGAGATGTCATGTACAGATGTAGTTAATAAAGGTGTGTTTTTGCATTTGCATTTTTTTTTTTTCGTCTGCCAGTAATAAGACATATTACTGTACACCCTTAAGCTAATTCTGTGTTTTACTTTTTTCCATTGCAATACTGTGGCCAAATAGATGAGTATCACAAAACATTTTATAATATAATTAAGATATTAAAAACGAGATATTAAGAAATGTTTATTTAGTCATATTTCACTTATAAAATATTGCATTCTTATAACTGTAATGCGTTTTATTTATTAGCATAAATTAAATTGACATTAAGAATTACAATTTAATTTAAAAAAATCAAATAAACAAATTTGTATTCAAAATCTGTTCATTTAAATGATTCAGTTCACCTATATTGCATGTCTTTGGTCTTTGGAGAAAACCAGTACACATTCAAACTTCACACAGAAATGCCTCCTGGCCTAAACTAGACTTGAATCAGCGACCTTCTTGCTGTGAGGCGAAAGTGCTAACCACCGTGCCATGCTATTATATTCACACAAATCACACAAGTCTTTGTGTATTTAACAGTTTTGAAGTATGTTATAACTCAGAAAGTTATGTAAGTAGTCATGCAAGTGATTCCCATATTGTGCATATTAAATGATCATTGTTTTAACATAGACCCGCAACAACATCCTTGTTAAGCAATATCATTTTTCGAGTTGGCTGGGTTTAGATTAGAGCTGAGTTTAGAGGTTTGAACAATGTTTCTTATCTTTCTACAATCAAACAACTGAGAATTACCAATTACTGCATAATCTCAATTACTCTGATAGTGGAGAGTTCTTTCACTATTAACAGCGTTGGTGAAGAACTGCTTCTGGGGTGCCAGATGGTTAGCCAAAATCTCTTTGAGGCCAACCTATAGTCCTCTTCTACAGTCTCCCCAAACGTCCCAATCCAATTCCTACAATCCATAGATATAAGGCCAGATTTGCTAAACTGAGAATTACCAATCACTGTATAATCTCAATTACTATGATAGTGGAGAGTTCTTTCACTATTAACAGCGTTGGTGAAGAACTGCTTCTGGGGTACCAGATGGTTTGCCAAAATCTCTTTGAGACCAATCTATAGTCCTCTTCCACGCTCTCCCCAAACTTCCCAATCCTATTCCTACAATCCCTAGATACAATACCAGATTTTCTAAACTGGGAATTACTAATTACTGCAATATCTTAATTACTATGATATTCAAGGGTTCTTCCACTATAAACAGTGTTGGTGAAGAACTGCTTCTGGGGTGCCAGATGGTTTGCCAAAATCTCTTTGAGACCAATCTATAGTCCTCTTCCACGCTCTCCCCAAACTTCCCAATCCTATTCCTACAATCACTAGATACAATGCCAGATTTTCTAAACTGGGAATTACCAATTACTGCAATATCTTAATTACTATGATATTCAAGGGTTCTTCCACTATAAACCGTGTTGGTGAAGAACTGCTTCTGGGGTGCCTGTTGGTTTACCAAATTCTCATTGAGGCCAACATATAGTCCTCTTCCATTTACATTTACCTCTTCCATTTACCATTTACCTCTTTACCATTTACAGCATAATCTCGGTTACTATGATAGTGGAGGGTTCTTCCACTATAAACAGTGATGGTGAAGAACTGCTTCTGGGGTGCCAGGTGGTTTGCCAAAATCTCTTTGAGGCCAACATATAGTCCTCTTCCACGCTCTCCCCAAAATTCCCAATTCAATTCCTACAATCCCTAGATATAAAGCCAGATTTGCTAAACTGGGAATTACCAATCACTGTATAATCTCAATTACTATGATAATGGAGAGCTCTTTCACTATAAACAGCGTTGGTGAAGAACTGCTTCTGGGGTGCCAGATGGTTTGCCAATATCTCTTTGAGGCTAACCTATAGTCCTCTTCCAGGGTCTCCCCAAACTTCCCAAACCAGCTCGCTTGGTGGCCTGTTGGTACCTATCAGCTGCCTTTTAAGCTTCACAAGCCAACAAGGTCTAATATGACTCTTTTTTTCACCAGGTTTATGATTTGCCATCATGACAGGCACCAGAGACATTATAGCCGCAGCTTCTTACGTCAATTTATTTTTGTTGCATCAATTATTGTATTTTCTATAATGTTTTATATAGGTCTAAATTAAACATGACAAGTATTGCAGTGTTTGAAAAGCAACTAATTGGTGGCATTTTGTCAGTCTGTCTGCTATGATCTGTATGTTCCTGATGAACAGAAAACTAGGGGTAATGTTTTGACTGAATGATTCGATTTTGAATCAAGATCACTTTGTCTTGATAGAGAAAGTAAATATAGAAACTATTTAGCTAATTGTGTGATGTTGGTGGGTTTCTGTGTTAAGAGTTTAGAAAGAGTACTTTAAATATTGGTAAACACTTCATAGAAATTTAAAATAATAAACTGTCACTGAATTCTAGTGAAACTGTCATATGCTTTTTCCAGACCACTCTCATGCATCTTCATGCCCCTCCTACATGCTCTACACATCCTTTATCTACAGCAATAACAGTACACCTGCCTTCACCACACACAAAGGGGTAAGAACCATTGAGTGTCTTTGAATGTAGAAGAAAACTAATACTTTTTAAATATGTTTATTAATGCCATGTTTGTTTTTATTTTCATAGAAGGTGACTTTGTTAAGCAATAGTACATGTTCAGAGGAGTCATCTAGTTCTGATGAGGAGGAGAGCTCAGAGGAATTTCAGTCTAATTCTGGAGAGGATGAAAAAGCCCAGACCTCTGTATCAGAGTCATATAACAGCCACAGAAGCTCCCACTCCTTTAAGAGAGGTATGGTACACAAGATTAGGTGGTGGTTAAAAAACAGGGTTGCTAACCAGGAAGCTGCAGATTGGAATCCTGCAGGTAATATTGGAAGTGCTATTACAATTCTACTTTCGAGCATAAGCCTCAACCTCAGCTGCCAAGTCAGTCTGTTGTTTAAACAATTAAATTTGAACATTGTTCTAAGATGTTTATAAATGATTTCTATAAATTTATCATTAAAGGCTTAGTTAATAAATAACTGACCCTTGTCATTCCAAATCCCTGAGACCTTTGTTTGTCTTTGAAATATAAATTAAGATATTTTAGATAAAATCTGAGCACTCCCTTGTCCTTTATAGACAGCAATGGTCCTGACTTGTTCAAAGTCCAGAAAAATACAAGAACAAATCCTCAAAACAGATGATAAATGGTTCAATCAGAATATTATTAAGCTTAAGAATAATTTGGATTGCATATTAAAAAAAAACCTTTGTTAAATGGTTTTATTATTTCTGTGTCATTATAGGGCACATGTTTCACTGATGTATACACTGATACCCACGCATGACTGTTTGAAAGTGTGCAAAAGTCAGTGCACATTCTATACTCACACTGAGAAGAGGAAACTTGAATAATCTCATTATTATTAAAAGTCATTAACAGTGTTATTGTTCTTGTAGCTTGATAATGTTGAAGTCATATGGTCCGTTTTCAGGATGTTTGGTTAGTTGGTTGGTTGGTTGGTAGGTTGGATTGTTGGTTAGATTGTTGGTTGGTTGGATTGTTGATTGGATTGTTGGTTGGTTGGTTGGTTGGTTGGTTGGTTGGTTGGTTGGTTGGTTGGTTGGTTGGTTGGTTGGTTGGTTGGTTGAATTTTTGATTGGATTGTTGGTTGGTTGGTTGGTTGGTTGGTTGGATTTTTGATTGGATTGTTGGTTGGTTGGTTGGTTGGATTGTTGGATTGTTGGTTGGTTGGTTGGTTGGATTGTTGGATTGTTGGTTGGTTGGTTGGTTGGTTGGTTGGTTGGATTGTTGGATTGTTGGTTGGTTGGTTGGTTGGTTGGATTGTTGGTTGGTTGGTTGGTTGGATTGTCGGATTGTTGGTTGGATTGTTGGTTGGATTGTTGGATTGTTGGTTGGTTGGTTGGATTGTTGGATTGTTGGTTGGTTGGTTGGTTGGATTGTTGGATTGTTGGTTGGTTGGTTGGTTGGATTGTCGGATTGTTGGTTGGATTGTTGGTTGGTTGGTTGGCTGGTTGGTTGGTTGGTTGGTTGGATTGTTGGTTGGTTGGAGTATTGGTTGGTTGGTTGGTTTGTTGGTTTGGTTTTTTGCACTTTGAGCGAGCCAGTTCCATTGCTGTCTATGAAGGATGAGGGAGCTCTCAGATTTCACCTAAAAATCTTAATTTGTATTCCAAAGATGAATGAAAATCTCAGGGGTTTGGATTAGGCTAAGTAATTACATAATTTACATTTTTGGATGAACTAACCCTTTAAACAATCATGAAGGAATTGGTTGGTTACAAATGTGTTAAGAAAGCATTTTCAAAATGGTCCCTATGATCTCCAATATATAGAAATATGGAAAAAAGAGAGAACTGTAATATCTAGTGCAGGGATGTCAAACTCAATTCTTGGAGGGCCGCAGCCCTGCACAGTTTAGTTCCAGTGCTGCTTCAACACACTTACCTGTAGGTTTCAAACAAGACTGAAAGACTTAATTAGTTTGACATCCCTGATCTAGTGAATAGAATGGATTCATGCGATGCAGAATTTCATTGATTTTGACTATTTTGGTTTGATTCATCAATCATAGGGTTGGGTAAAAAGACTACTATTTAAATGTGAAGTCTACCTGTTATCATGTCTCAATAAGCAGCAGAATTAAAAAAAAAAATTTATTAATTGTTGACTATTGTCAGAACTCAAAAGTCTTTACTGTAAATTTCCAATATGTGGCTTACAGGTACTCTCCATGGTGTGATGGTTTTATACTCTACAAACTGCATATAATCCTAACCTTACCGCTAAATATATCCCACATAGAATGCTTGTCATTTTTTTATTTCTAAAAACACAGTTCAGTATGTTTTATCATGTTTTTAGTATGTAATTATTCTAGCTTGTAACATAAGCCTAATTTACATTGTAGTACCCATGTCATTTAGAAACTATGTTTTCAAGCACACATCTTAATAATTGTGATGTGTTTTGATTAGCTGTCTCATTGTCTTCAATGACATCTGAGAGTGACTACGCCATACCCCCAGATGCCTACTCCACTGATACAGAGTGCTTTGAACCTGAAAACAAACAATCAAAGACCGGCTCATCCAGTGGCAACATTATGAATGTAAGACGCATGCATATGTACACATACATATTGGTTAAATGTCTTGAGCTGTATATAGTAAAACTGTAAGATCTGTCAAACTGCTTGTAGCTAATCTTGACTTGTTTCAAACTGACCAATTTCATATTGCTGTTTTCATATTGCTGAATTGAACCAACACTGAATTTGGAATTTTTGACTTGAGTTAAATAATGACTTTATTGCTTTTAAAGCTCCCTCACAGGATAATCTAAATTGTCTCCATACTGTAGTTGAATCTAATCTGTATCTGTATTGTATATAGTGTTATAGACATAATGGTGATTTGATTTTGTGTTTCCCAGGAGTCTATGGAGAAATCTGGGTACCTGCTCAAGATGGTAAAGACATGGAAGAAAGCATGGAAAAGGCACTGGTTTGTTCTAAAGGATGGGGAGCTTCTCTTCTACAATTCACCAGTCAGTTTAAATGGCTTGTGTAATTTTTACTACTTTTGTTTACGTTTAGTTATTAGGGAGGTGCTTTTATCTAAACTGATTTACAAATTACAAACTGTACAAAGTTACAAAATTGCAAATTACAAACTGTATATATACTCGTATTTTACTTTAAGAAAAACATAAACTGACAGCACTGGAAATGGAAGCAATCAAAATCAATGAAAGCACAATTTCAACTGATCCGAACTGGTCTAACATTATGCATTTATGGACTTTCTGTTCTGGTCATAGTTTTTCTTTGTTCAGTTTTGAACAATTGATTCCCAACACCTGCTTTAGTTTTATAGATTTCCTATATGTTTTCTTGACAGATCATTTAGAAAATCAAAGTGTCAATGTGGTAATCTATTAGAGACATTTGTGAATGATTAATGTGTTATTACATGATAGGCTGTTTATTCTGAGGACTTTACTAAAAACAAAAACATGGCACTGCACAAAATGAAAAGTGATTGGTTTGTTAACTTGTCAGTCATATATAACATATTGTGGGTGATCCTTGACCATACAAAGCAGTGAAAGCTCTCAGACCTTCGGTCTGAGGTCTGGCTATGCAAGACTATGGGAGACCCTACCAGGGGCATTTAGCCCCAGAAAACATTCAGTGCATCCGGAAAGTATTCATTACGCTTCACTTTTTCCACATGTTTTTTAATGTTACAGCCTTATGCCAAAATGGATAAAATTTCCTCTGAATTCTACACACAATACCCCATAATGACAATGTGAAAAAAATATTTTTTTTAATTGTTGCAAATTTATAAAAAATAAAAAACCTGAAAAATCACATGCACAGAAGTATTCACAGCCTTTGCCGAGAAGCTCTAAAAAGCTATAAATCAAAGCACAAACCAAGCATGAAGACAAAGGAAATGTCTGTAAACCTCTGAGACAGGATTGTCTCGAGGCACAAGGCTGGGGAGGGTTACTGAAAAATTTCTGCCGCTCTGAAAGTTGCAATGAGCACAGTGGCCTCCATCGTCTAAAGTGGAAGATGTTTGGAACCACCAGGACTCTTCCTAGAGCTGGCCGGCCATCTAAGCTGAGTGATTGGGGGAGAAGGGCCTTAGTCAGGGAGGTGATCAATAACCTAATGGTCACTCTGTCTGAGCTCCAGTGTTCTTCTGTGGAGAGGAGAACCTTACAGAAGGACAACCATCTGTGCAGCAATCCACCAATCAGGCCCGTATGGTAGAGTGGCTAGACGGAAGCCACTCCCCACCTGGAATTTGCCAAAAGGCATCTGAAGGATTCTCAGACCATAAGAAACAAAATTATCTGGTCTTAAATTCTTTGGGGTGAATACCAGGTGTTACGTTTGGAGGAAACCAGGCACCACTCATCACCAGGCTAATACCATCCCTACAGTGAAGCATGGTGGGGGCAGCATCATGCTGTGGGGATGTTTTTCAGCAGCTGGAACTGGAAGACTAGTCAGGATAGAGGGAAAGATGAATGCAGCAATGTACAGAGACATCCTGAATGAAAACCTGCTTCAGAGCGCTCTTGACCTCAGACTGGGGCGATGGTGCATCTTCCAGCAGGACAATGACCCACAGCACACCACCAAAATATCAATGGAGTGGCTTTACAAAAACTTGGTGAATGTCCAAGAGTGGCCCAGCCAGAGCCCAGAACTAAATCCTATTAAACATCTCTGGAGAGATCTGAAAATGGCTGTACACCGTTGCTTCCCATCCAACCTGAAAGAGCTTGAGAGGTACTGCAAAGAGGAATAGGCAAAAATTCCCAATGACAGGTGTGCCAAGCTTGTGGCATCATATTCAAAAAGATTTGAGGCTGTAATTGCTGCCAAAGGTGCATAAACAAAGTATTGAGCAAAGGCTGTGAATACTTATGTACATGTGATTTTTCAGGTTTTTTATTTATAATAAATTTCTAACAATTTTCAAAAATCTTTTTTCACATTTTCATTATGGGGTATTGTGTGTAGAATTTTGAGGAAATAAATGAATTTCATGCATTTTGGAATAAGGCTTTAACATAAAAAAGTGGAAAAAGTAAAGCGCTATGAATACTTTCTAGATGCACTGTAGATCCTAAGATCATTCAGGCACTTAATCCTCTTCACCATGAAAAGGATGAGGTTCAAGGAGAGGTTCTATGATTTCTAAGTACTAAGTTCTTTCTATCCACTTTATTGTCTTTTAGTTTTAGTGTTTTGTATATTTCTTTACGCACCATTTACTAAACTGATTTCCCAGCAGCCTACTAATAAGGTAGTAAAGCTACAAATAACTTTTATGTTGTTTTTTAGAGTGATGTCATTCGTAAGCCCCTAGGCCAGATTGAGCTGAATGCATGTAGCACTATAACACGTGGTGATGAGAAACAGATGCTTCAGGTAAAGTATTTGTGAGATATTGTTTGATGATTACCGATCCAGGAGCATGTTATTAAACATAATGTTGTCATGTCCCTTAGGTAGTCACTGGAAAAAGTGTGTGTTATCTGAAGGCTGATTCCCCAAACCTTCTGGAGGAGTGGGTGAGGGTTCTTCAGAGCGTCCAGAGAATTAAAGCCGCTAGTCCGGTATTCACTCATTCAGACATGCGGCCTGTTATTAAAGGACACTTGACGATGGTAAAGTATCTTGTTGGAAAGAAAACTCTTATCTTACTGTTAATTGAGAAAATTTTAATTATGTTTTGAGCAAAATGTAATCGTTGTTTTATTCTGTAAACAACTGATGATGTTTCTTTCAAAGATAGAATAAAAATGTTTTCATTTAGAGCATTTTTGTATGTTTTTTTGCATATAATAATGCAAAGGTGCGATGTCAGACATATTGTTTTTCATTTTAGAACACAATACCTTTAAGAATAACTTTAGAAGAGTTAAGAGGTCAATATTTGGTGGAATAATCAACAATTGTGATTACAAATGAAGCTGGAAGGACATCAGCTGCGTAAAATATTTGCCAGAGTAGTTGGCGGTTCATTCCGCTGTGGAGACCCCTGAAAAATCAGTGACTAAGCCGGAGGAAAAATGAATAAAAAATATATTAGCAATTGCAGGAATGAGGACTCAGTTACAGCAATGAACAGTGAACAAAGTGTTTATTGACAAGACAAGACACATGTAGATGAATGAGAATTGGTAAAGTCATAAAGTAGATGCACAATAATAAATATTGTCTTAAGTATGTAGTAATACAACATTTAAAAATCAACCCACCCTGATTATGTTGGTTAATACTGTGATGCATGTCTGTTACTGTAGCTGATTGTAACATCTATTGTCTCTTTAAGGTGAAGCATGGCTGCTCTAAGCATGTGTGGTGTGCCCTTTTTGGAAAGACTCTCTACTTTTTCAGAAATCAAGAGGACAAGGTCTTCTGTCTCCTTCACTAAAAATAAATCTTTTATAACATTTGTATGTTCATGCATTAATATCATATTTTCCTACTCAGTTTCCCCTAGGTCAAATCAAAATGTGGGAGGCCCGTGTGGAGGAAGAACATAAGTCATCTGAACTTGTCCAAGTCTCTGCTCAACATACCATCTCCATTCAGTCAGTCAGGCAGGGGTCAATATACCTGCTCATCGACTCCCCTCATGAGAAGGTCATTGTTCCATACTGAGCCAGTGAAGCACATTAAGTCTAGGAATTTTGCAAACATTTAGGGGCTGAAAGCAAATTAAAGAAATGAAATAAAACGTACAATTGCACAATAATGTGCTAAATGAGAATACAGGTTAATGACTGTTATTAGCTGTCATTAAGTGACCTTTTTAATTTGGTAAAATTAAAGGTAATATTTCAATTAGTATTTTAAATCACTGTTTATACAAGTACAATTACTGTAATTTTTACTACCATTCTAAAGCAAGAGTGAAATATGTGTAATTTGAACAGTGCTAATCAAATTTCAAATGTACTAAATAGCAACTTCTTAATAAAAGTGTCATTTACAAATATATTTAAACGTAATGCACAATATAAATAGTTCTTTTATATATATTTATATATATATATATATATATATATATATATATATATATATATATATATATATATATATATATATATATATATATATATATATATATATATATATATACATTATCCTAAACATGTTTATTATAAATATATGTCAGTGTACTTCAACCTTATTAGCCTTTTTCCAAAGACAAAAGAAGTCATTCTGACATAAAAAGATATAATACTCAAGTGGGTAAGAAAAGGTCAACTACTTGTATTAAATAATTTTTGTTTGTGTTAATCTCTGGTAGATGGCATGGGTTTACCATTTGTCTGTGGCAGCTGGAACTGCAGTGGGGCATGTGGGCACTGAGTTTGAGCAGCTGGTTGGTAAGCTGCTCAACATGGATGGAAACCAAGGTAAAGACTCTGCATGTTGGATGATTTTGTTTATTAATTTTTTTATAATTTATTGATTCGTTTAATATTTTTCATTGTGTTGGATTGGTCTGCCCCAGAGATATATAGGAGAAGAAATATCAGTGTTTACAACTGGTTTAATAGCTAGGCCACTGTGCAGCTAATTATAGCCAAGAACCACCAACTTTCACATGAAGATGTACTGTAAATGACCATCCAGTTTGTCTGTGAACACAATGATGATTTAGCATCATGTGTGTGTGTGTGTGTATATATATATATATATATATATATATATATATATATATATATATATATATATATATATATATATATATATATATATATATATATATATAGTTACAGCTACAGCTCATTATTTCTTCAGTGATTCGGACGACTACCACAAGCAAGGAAGAAGAATAAGTTGTGACAACCAGGGGTGCGTTTGCCAAACAACAACATAACTCGTGGCTGAACAATATTACTATTCATCGTTTGGGAAAAGAACAATGTAGTGACGAGTGTTTCCCAAAACCATAGTTGCTTTGTAGCAGATCCATCGTTCGAACCACGTTAGTTATAAAGTAAAACGTCCATAATGATGCTCTAAACAGGGTGGAGTTACAACTTCTTTAGACAAAAACCTTTTTTGTGCAAATTATTTTGTTTTACACGCATACGCATTTAAAAAAAAATTTGTTTTGATTAAAACATGCACTCTTTTTCTATATTAATTTAAATATATGTAAACCAATGTTTTCTTTACAAATATTATTGAGAATATTCCATATTCTAGTATAAAACATAAAACCACTTAGCTAACACGTATTCTAATCTCATATATAAATCATATAAATCATTAGACTAATGGTTGTAATTTACAGTATTAAAAAAAGAAAAAAAAACTACTTAATATTATTTATTATTATTTTTATGAATTTATTATTATTATTTTATATTAAGTACAATTTTGTTTATTTTTTTCAAAGTCTACTTTTACAATTTGATGCATTCAAACCACTGCAGAAAAGTTCTAACCAACAGGCCCATGTCATGAAGGCCTACCGTATAGATACGTTTCTTAATAAATTACCTACTATAAATCAAAAGCATTAGGCTAACGTATGCTATATATTCTTGTTTACACAAGCTTTAGAGATATAATGTAAATTCCGCTTTTAAGAACGCAATTGTCAATATGAAGATTGCTAAAACTGAACTGTTAAAAATGCATTAAAAGCAAATTACACCTAAGAGAGAAGACTTTAATGCTTTTTTAATCATTCAGAGTTTAAATGTTGGAACATTCTAAATAAATAGGGCACAGGGGGGATAACTGGGAGTAGAACATAATCAAAAACGATGCTTCCAACAACAGCTCTAGATGTGTAGTTGCAAGCGTACAATTTTGCACAGCAGTTTGCAAATGTTCGTTGGAACGATGGATTTGAGAATACCAAATCAACGAACTATGTGTCATTGTCCTAACCCAGGGGTAGGCAAACTCGGTTCTGGAGGGCCGGTGTCCTGCACAGTTTAGCTCCAACTCTGATCAAACACACCTGCTTATAGATAATTAGTGATCTTGAAGACACTGATTAGCATGTTCAGGTGTGTTTGATTAGAGTTGAAGCTAAACTATGCAGGACACCGGCCCTCCAGGACCGAGTTTGCCCACCCCTGTCCTAACCTGACAGTTTTGTCTGTCCTGTCAGTGTTTAATTTTTGCCTGTTTGTCCTGTGCTTATTTACATTGCTGTGCCATAATTTGTGTTGGCCATGTGCTCCTCTTGTCTTTCAGTTACCCCGCCCTCTTATTTAGACCTTGTTATCCTGATTGTTTTCACCTGTCTCTTGTGTGCTTTGTTCTATATATTGTGCTGTGTGTTCTCATGTCTTTGCGGGTTCATTCCATGTGAGCTTGTCTTGTAGACTAGCCTTGTGTCTTCAATGAGCTTTTTGTCTTGCCTGTTCTGGTTCTCTTGTCTACTTATTGTTTGTTTGTAGCTACTACTTTCTTTTTTTTGTTCCTAGTAGTTACTTAATTTTGTGTTCAAATCTTTATCTTGCTTTTATCCTTTGTACCATTTTTGTTTCCTTTCTGTCAGTCCCAGTCTTATTAGTTGTTGTTTAATTACTGTCCTGTCTTGTGTCTCATAATTTTCCAGCCCTATCTCTTGTCCTGACCTCCCTGGCCTGCCAGTCTGGAGTTTATGTGGCTTGCTCCAGCATCTAGCTCTGGTTTTGACCACTGTTGCTCCAACTCTTGGCTGGCTGTCCATTTTAGTGCCATCTTGTCTCTACCACTGGCTTCCCTGTGTTGTTGCCCCTACCGTTTGGACCTTGTCATCCCTTTGTCTGACTACTTGTGCCTTATTCTGTCTATAAACCCTTTTGTATAGTTCATTGCTGTAACTGGGTCAGCTTTCTTGCAACCATCCGTGACACTATGTTTGGAACGACAGAACTTGCGACCTTAGTTGGCTAACGATGGTTTTTGGAAACGCACCCCAGGCCTCATCTTTTTTCACCAAAATAAAAACTCTACAGTTTAGTATTTAAAAGTGAAGAAATTAAGTAGAATAATATCATAAGTGTTATAAAAGTTATTATATGGTTGCACCAGATGTCTTTGTAAGAAATAGGACAGAGTTAAGCTGGTGGTGTAAGAAGAACACAACGTAACACAAGAAATCTCTCACAATTTACCCCCTAATTATGACAAGCTTTCTGTCAGGTAGAAATGTTAAATAAATACATGTAAATTGCTTAAATTAGTTTCAAGTTGTGGGAATAATAAAGTGTGTTCCGCTTTTAAAAGTGTATTAGTTGAGTTGTAAATTAAAAAAGGAATATTGCGGTCTTGTGGACAATGAAAGACCTTGAAATGAAAACAGGTTTTGAACCACTGATTTAAGTGTATCTTTTGCATTGTTTCATTTCTTACTAGGAACTTATTATCTTTAATGTAAAAAAGAAGCAGTGCTAAAAGACTTGTTCAGGCCACCTAAATGTTGTGGGCCCCAAGCATTTGTGGGGTAGTAAACATCACTAAATCAAAGAGTGTGGGTGTGCTGCTTGCAGTAAAGACTGATTTGACATATGTTATTAAAATGTATTTATAGCATAATTGTGTCTTTAATTTTTTCTCAACTTGTTATTTCATCTCCATTCTGCCCTTTTAGACTGTAACTGTGTTTTTTTCCTCAGGGTCTCAGCTCTGGAGGCACCCGATGCTATGTTATAGTAAAGAAGGACTGCTTTTTCCACTTACCACCCTGCCATCACAGGCTCTACAAACTGAAGCCATCAAGCTTTTTAAGGTTATACATCGTCTTCCTTTACACAAAGTCATTCACAAAGCCATTACTGAAGTCACAACCTCACAAATACAAGCAGAAACACTCTTTGTACCCTTTTTTACAGACTTGTCAGCTCTTTATTAATGTGGCCATTGACACTTCAGCCATAGATTATCATGTGACACTTGCTCAGTGTGCTCTACAAGTGTGTCTTACCCATCCAGAGTTGCAAAATGAGATATACTGCCAGCTAATCAAACAGACATGGAAGAAGCAGACAAACGGGCCACCTGGACCTTTGCAGGTAACATGACTAAAATTCAGATGTTTGTGTTTTGAATACACACCACTAGAGGGGGTGCTTGGGTTTTGTTTTTATCATATTGTGAGTGAGAACGCAAAGAAATATGTGTGACTTGTTTACATTTTTACTAATACAGGGTTGGCAGTTCCTGGCTCTGTGCGTTGGCCTTTTCCTGCCCACACACCCTATTCTTTGGTATTTACAGGTTCATCTCAAAAGGCATGGAGATTCCAGGTAAATCAGAACAGATACCATATTATACACTTCAAGTAAACACATCCCACTTCATTTCAGTTTATTTGACAGTCTTTGCAATGCTTACAGGACGGAAGTGGGAAAGTATTCCATCTATTGCCAACGCTCACTGGAGCGGACACAGCAAAAAGGGGAACGGCAAGCTCGATCGTCACGAATGGAGATACTGTCAATCTTACTCAGGAACCCTTACCACCACTCTTTGCCCTTCAGCATGCCTGTACACTTCCTTAACAACACGTATCAGGTCTATACATATGCAATACTTAACGATGAAAGAATGGCTCATCCAGTAATGAATAATCTGTCATTATTTACTCATCTTGATATTCTTAATCTTCAGTTAGTTATTTTTAATATGAGTAAGCAAAAATGGCAAAAGCACTTAAAATTTTAAAAGTAGTTCACTTTCTTTGTGTGTTGTTTGAGAATTGAGAAATGTCTTCATACGGTTTGGAAAAGAGAGCAAGAGTCATATGGGTGGCTTAAAGCAGAATTTTGATGTGGTTACTATGAGTCATTCAATGGTGTTCCTGAAGCTTGAGTGGTAAATCATGCCATTAACAACAGCTTTGTTTGTCTGTGAAAATCATGAGAAATGAACTAATGTTACATCATTTTCCTCAAAACAAAAAACAAATTCCTTTGAGCATGTAAAAATGTGTCTTCAGAATCAAGCATTCAGCTGGCCCATAGTGTGTGTGTGTGTGTGTGTGTGTGTGTGTGTGTGTGTGTGTGTGTGTGTGTGTGTGTGTGTGTGTGTGTGTGTGTGTGTGTGTGTGTGTGTGCGTGTGTGTGTGTGCGTGTGTGTGTGTGTGTGTGTGTGTGTGTGTGTGTGTTCACAGTATTTCCTGTAATATTTCTTCTCACGAGAAAGTCATTTTTCTTTTAGTTTGGCGCGAGTAAAAGGACAAAAATTTACTTTTTATATATATATATATATATATATATATATATATATATATATATATATATATATATATATATATATATATATAGTGGTCAAACTTCTTAGGACACTTGCCATATTTATAAGGATTCAGTTGCTTTTGTTGAATTGAATTTGTTTAGTTGAATAGAGATTTCAGAAAGACAGATCTGGAATGGATGGATAGGTGGAGAGATAGATAGATAGATAGATAGATAGATAGATAGATAGATAGATAGATAGATAGATAGATAGATAGATAGATAGATAGATAGATAGATAGATAGATAGATAGATAGATAGATAGATAGATAGATAGATAGATAGATAGATAGATACTACAGACAGACAGACAGACAGACAGACAGACAGACAGACAGACAGACAGACAGACAGACAGACAGACAGACAGACAGACAGACAGACAGACAGACAGACAGACAGACAGACAGACAGACAGACAGACAGACAGACAGACAGACAGACAGACAGATAGATAGATAGATAGATAGATAGATAGATAGATAGATAGATAGATAGATAGATAGATAGATAGATAGATAGATAGATAGATGGACGGACGGATAGATAGACGGACGGACAGACAGATACTATAGATAGATTTACTTTGCAAACAGTACGCAATTCAAGCTTATTACTTAAGCTCAATTTGGGTGTGTGTTAGGTTGTCAGTTTTGATGCTTCAACCACAGTGGAGGAGTTTCAGAGTCGGCTGAACCAGGACATGGGCATGAGAAAAACTGGTCAGTCTGGTTTCAGCTTTTATTCTGATGACCCCACTGGCAAAGACCTTGAGCACTGTCTTCAGGGAAACCTGAAGGTGAGATTCTGACTAAAACACTATTGAAACAGTACTTTGAGACCATAGTTTTCTTAAAATGAATGTGCTGTGTCCTCAGATTTGTGATGTTATTGCAAAATGGGAACAAGCTTCAAGAGAACAACACAGAGGCAAAGCAGAGATTGCGAGGACAGTTAAACTCACTTATAAAAACAGGTGCAGTATAGATTATTTTACAGAACAAGCAACAGGTTTCAGTTTGTGTCTAATTTCTAGTTTATTCTCTGTAGGTTATATTTCTCCAAACAAATGAGTGGAGAGACTGAGAGAGAGCGTTTGCTGTTGGCATACCAAACAAATGAAGAAATTACAGTTGGTCACTTCCCTGTCAACAAGGAGCTTGCTTTAGAAATGGCCGCCCTGCTTGCTCAGGTACACAGTGCTGATGTTTTGAATATAAGTGGGTACATTTGTAATTTTTGTGCAAATGAAATAGATATTTCTACACTATATTACCAAAAGTTTTTGAGCAACCCTCCAAAGAATTGAGATTAAGTGTTCCAATCACTTCTATGGCCACGGGGGGTCACCAAAACCATTTCTGTGGTTTTAATGGTCTCTGTCGTCATTAAAAACCCCATGGCACTTCTCAAAAAATAGTAGGGTGTAACTCGAGTTTCCTGGCCCAAGTCCCTCTCCAACTCTTACCCATCTTGGCCTCCCTATCATCCCCATCCACTGACTTGTCTGTAGTCTATCACTGTCTTTCCTCTTCTCCTGCAGCAGGTGTGTGGTAAGTGCACTAGTGTTTTTCTGTGGCTGCCATTCAGGTGGATGCAGCACATTGTTGGTGGTGTAGAGACACAGGTGGCAATGTGTCCATTCCTCAAATTTTCTCACTACTAAATACTCCACAGTTAACTGTTAGTGGATATCAAAGTGGAAGCAATTGGGAACATTAGCAATTCAACCAAGAAGTGGTAGGCCATATAAAATCACAGAGGTGGGGTCAGAGCATGCTGAGGTGCACAATGAATAGAAGCTGCCAACTTTCTGCAGAAACAATAGCTACAGACCTACAAAGTTCAGATTAGCTTGACAACAGTGAGCAGAGTGCTTCATGAAATAGGTTTCCATGACCAAGCAGCTGCATCCAAGCCTTACATCACCAAGTGCACTGTAAAGCATGAGATGCAGTAATATAAAGCAGGCCACTACTGGACTAAGTGACCAATCATGTTATCATGTCTGTTAATCCGATGGATGAGTTTGTGTTTGGCTGTTGCCATAAGAACTTGCATGAATGCATTGCGCCAATTGTAAAGTTTAGTGAAAGGGGGAGATGGATTTTTTTAGTTGTGTCTTTTAGTTCCAGTAAAAGGAACTCAATGCTTCAGCATATTAACACAGTTGAGATTGCCACTTCCTGTTCCAACATGACTTCCACATGTGCACAAAACTAGGTCCATAAAGACATTAATAGCCACTATTTCCACTTTTTTTCCACCGTTTCCACTATTGCACCTAAAGTGAGCGTTCCAGTGGGTGTTTCCACTGTCACTTCTGGGGCCTGATCAGACCAAAGCAAAGCTTCCTCTGGGCCAGCGGCTGGCCTTTTTCAGCCTGCCGAATACCTTGGGCCAAAGAGGGCCAGCTGGGGATTCGGGGCGGAGTGAAACGAGAGGTGGACTTTGCCTGAGTCTGGTAAAGACGGAGTGCCACCATTACACTAGTTTAGTACATGCGCCAAACAAATAAATAAATAAATAACGGAAAGAAAACATATAGCTGGTCAGTTTAAGATAGGCTATTCCATAAAACACCTTATAGGCTAGGGGTCTTTTTGCTTATGATCACCCGTATGTTTCCCTTTTAAATGTAAGGCTGTTACATAAAATAATTATAAAAAATATTTCAATAACGCATAATAATCTTTAAACCATATTTATAAAGACACAGCAGCAAGTAAAGATTGTCGAGAGTTTTTGTCAAGTTTAGAAGGTGTTTGTGCACAATACGTGCACGTTAGATGCCTGTGTGTGGGTGAGAGGCCGGGCAAAAGAGTGCTCGCTTCACAGCTCTGTTGATGCTGCGAGCTGCTGGGTTTCTTTCCTTCTTTCTTTATTTTGGAGATAATACAAAATATGAATACAACAGAAAGACATTAAACTTTACAAATTACATGTCCACTTTTGTTGGCTCAAAACAATAGTGTCATATCTAGATAAAAAAAAAGCCTAAGCTATATTGAAATCAATTAAAGAATTACAACTATTTGATATAATAAAATCACATAAAATAAATAAACCATAAAACAAACAAAAGCTATAACAATTTAGGTATATACAATACAAATAAATTAAATAATTTCAAGCCATTTTAAACTTTCATTTTACAAAGGCCAACAGTCGGTTGGCGAGTAGCCTAAACAAATATAGTGAATGAAAATACATAGGCCTGTGCGTATAGACATATAATGTACTGCTGTACAGTATCGTGTCATTTGTTTGTTTCGGTTGTCTTCATTTTTATCGTTTCGTGATGATGCGATGGTGTGCTTTATCTGCCTGCCTGATTCTTGCTGAACTGGGCGGGTTGTGTGACGTTTGATTCAGGGGATGTTCTGGGACGGGGTTTGCGTGACGCGATGCGAGCCACTAGCCCGACGGTGGAAACGGGACATGATTTCAGTCTCACTGCTCAACCTCCGGGGCGATTGGCCTGGCCCAGCTTGATTAAAAAGCCCTGGCCCGACTGTGGAAATGCGGCTATTGAGTGAGTTTGGTGTGGAGAAACCTGACTGGCCTGAGTCCTAACCTCAACACCTTTGGTTTGAATCAAAGTGGAGACTGCAAGCCAGAACATTTTGTCCAACATCAGTGCCTGATCTCACAAATCTGCTTCTAGATGAATGTCATAAATGAAAGAAACTTCCTTCCAAACCTTCCCAGAAGAGATAAAGCTATTTTGGATTTTCTATAATGCTAAATACTATATTGTTATACAGTGCTTCACTTTTTCCACATTTTTCTTATTCCAAAATAGATGAAATTCATTTATTTCCTCCAAATTCTACCCACAATACCCCATAATGACAATGTGAAAAAGATTTCTTAAAATTGTTGCAAATTTATAAAAAATAAAAAAACCTGAAAAATCACATGTATATAAGTATTCACAGCCTTTGCTTAATACTTTGTTGATGCACCTTTGACAGCAATTACAGCCTCAAGTCTTTTTGAATATGATGCCACAAGCTTGGCACACCTGTCTTTGGGATTGTTTGCCCATTCCTCTTTTCACTATCTCTCAAGCTCTTTCAGGTTGGATGGGAAGAGACAGTATACAGCTATTTTCAGAACTCTCCAGAGATGTTCAATAGGATTTAGTTCTGGGCTCTGGCTGGGCCCTCAAGGACATTCAGCCACAACACAATTTCCATTGAAATTTTGGCTGTGTTTTTTGTGTCATTGTCCTGCTGGAAGATGAACCGTCGCCCCAGTCTGAGGTCAAGAGCGCTCTGAAGCAGGTTTTCATTCAGGATGTCTCTGTACATTGCTGCATTCATCTTTCCCTCTATCCTGACTAGTCTTCCAGTTCCTGCTGCTAAAAACATCCCCACAGCTTGATGCTGCCATCACCATGCTTCACTGTAGGGATGGTATTAGCCTGGTGATGAGCGGTGCCTGGTTTTCTCTAAACAAAACGCCTGGCATTCACTCCAAAGAGTTCAATTTTAGTCTCATCAGACAAGAGAATTTTGTTTCTTATGGTCTGAGAGTCCTTCAGATGCCCTTTGGCAAATTCCAGGTGGGGAGTGGTTTCCGTCTGGCCACTCTACCATACAGGCCTGATTGGTGGATTGCTGCACAGATGATTGTCCTTCTGTAAGGTTCTCCTCTCTCCACAGAAGAATGCTGGAGCTCAGACAGAGTGACCATCGGGTTATTGATCATCTCCCTGACTAAGGCCATTCTCCCCCGATCACTCAGCTTAGATGGCCGGCCAGCTCTAGGAAGAGTCCTGGTGGTTCCAAACATCTTCCACTTATGGATGATGGAGGCCACTGTGCTCTCAGGAACTTTCAGAGCAGCAGAAATTTTTCTGTAACCGTCCCCAGCCTTCCCCAGACAATCCTGTCTCAGAGGTCTACAGACAATTCTTTTGTCTTCATGCTTGGTTTGTGCTTTGACATGCACCATCAACCCTGGGACCTTATATAGACAGTTATATGCCTTTTCAAATCATGTCCAATCAGCTGAATTTACCACAGGTGAACTCCAATGAAGCTGCTGAAACATCTCAAGAATGATCAGTGGAAACAGAATGTACCTGAACTCAATTTAGAGCTTCTCGGCAAAGGCTGTGAATACTTATATACATGTGATTTTTCAGGTTTTTTATTTTTAATAAATTTGCAACAATTTCAAAAAAATCTTTGTTCACATTGTCATTATGGGGTATTGTGTGTATAATGTTAAGGGAATAAATAAATTTAATCAATTTTGGAATAAGGCTGTGACATAAACAAATGTGGAAAAAGTGAAGCCATGAAAACTTTCCGAATGCAATTTAAAGTTCTTACACACACTAAAATTTGTTGAACTGCTTATTTAAATAAATATTCATTGCATTTCAATAATTTGTTAATGGAGGATAGGCATTGAATTAAAGTAAACACTAAATTCTTATTTGTGCAATACAGGTTGAGTTCGGAGACTTTGAGCACCCATTGGCTAGTCCAGGTGGTTCAGGAAATACTCTGACTAAGTCTAACCAGACCCTGAAACAAGTTCTAGAGCGCTTCTACCCAAAGAATTACCAACACACCTGCACTGAGGAAGAAATTAGGTATTGATGTCTCCGGTGGTAAAAATAGGAATACCCAGAGAAAATACTTGACCATCTTACGCACTGAAATACATATGTTCTCTCAGGCAGCTGATACAGAGGCTTTCTACACGTTGGGCATCTCTGAGAGGTCAGACTACATCAGAGTGCATACGAATCTACTTGACAGTGGCTCGCAAGTGGCCATTTTTTGGAGCCAAACTATTCGAGGCTGAAGTGAGTCTCCTTCCAAGGCTGAATATGATGTTTGCCTTTTGATTATAATTTAATAATGATGTGTCATTATTTATTTCTGAATTTTACTCTCTGTCTTCCCATAGACCATATCTCCATCGGCATTGAAGAATGTGCGAGTTTGGCTGGCAGTACATGAAGATGGAATCAGTGTGCTGGAATTCAATGCAATAGTAAACACATTCACTTGAGAGCTTTGGAGATCACATTAATCAAGTTAATATAAAGCTGAGCAACGTCTTTACCTTTGTTTTTACTAGAAAGTGCTTGCATCCTACCCTTATAAAAGCATTGTGATGTTTGGAGCATGTGGTGAAGATTTCAAGCTGGTAGTAGCTGTGAGTTCTGGCTCCGGCACATCCAAAGGGAAGCATCTGTTTGCCATGACCCCATCTAAGGTAGGTATTGTGCTCTTAAAAAATCTTTAAAAATATTTGTAAATCCAAATCATAGTTTTTGTCAGTGTAATTACATGCGGAGTTTCTTTACTATGTTGTTTCAATGGAACAGCAGCTCTTGCACCCCAGGCATAAAACCTTACACAATCTTGTGAGTTATGTTCTTACATAGTTTGCGAAACTCTTCAAATGTGATCTCACACTCTGAGGTATTTTTTCTGTTTCTCATGATCCTTATGGAAACCGAAAGTCTGATGACTTGGAAAAAAATTAGCACACAGTCAGACTGGTCTAAAGTTTGAATGACATTCCAGTAGGCTTTATTTCTCAACCAGTCGTGTACTCGGGGCTATACGCCCATATACTCCTTATGCTTACTTTTTTTCCACAAGCTGTTTTGATAGTACGACTTCTGAGGATCAATAATTGCGTATACCCTCAGTATATTTACTTGTTTTGCTGATTAGACTTCCCTAATTTATTTGTATTCGCATATCTTTAACTGTATACCAAATGTTTGTCTTATTTTGTTGCACCCCCGTCCCCCCCATTTTTCAAAGATAATGACAAGTCAACTGGATGATGTCTTGCTGAAACAGTCAGGTACAATTATAAAACAGCACAGGCGTCACTTTAGCCCCTTATATTTCTATTCAGCCCCTCTAAAACATTTTAAATGATGGCCTCAGTCCCCTTTAAAATTGATCTGAAAACTCCCGCTCCTCTGTTTTCAATTCGTTTTTTATTTAATCAGCAAACCACAGCAGTGCAGAGCAAGAGGAGTGTTCATCAATAGATTGTTAGAATACAGTGTCTGCATATTTGCAGTTCTTTGCTATAGAAACACTTTCACCACGATGTCATGGAGAAGCAATCGGGTTTCCCCATCTACTGTTTTCTCGGCGCTCCTCTCATCATCACAGCTGTTTCCTCCAGTGTAACTCCTAACAAATATTTTGCTATGTTTATTTTTAAATTAACTATGAATGTAAACCGCACAGTGTATGAGGCACTAACTATAGCATACATTCATGCACAGGATTAAACACAGTGACAGAGCACTCAGTGAATGTTTTCATTTTAACTGCATATCAGTGTGAAACTTCATATGTTGTATCCTATTCAAAATTATTTCCTTTTATGATTTATAGGCTATTATGATAGTTAAATATGTAAATTAGCCTGTACTTTTTAATATGTTTATATTTATGACATTTTGAAGTAAAAAAGTGGCAGTTTTATTTATTTAATACATGTAAAATGTACTTGAGTATACAGTAGGCTAGTATTTGGGTTTTTGAAGAAGTGTGCTTTGCTTTTGTTTTCCAGATTTAAAAAAAATGTATTATATATAATGATTTTAAATTTACAGTTTGTTAACAACATACAATAGTTGATATAGCTGTCTTGAATTGTGATTTTTTTTTTGGTACAGTATTAAATTAAATACATATTTCTAAATAGGCTCATTTTACAAGTCCCCTAGAGTTAAACAGTTGGGTTTTACCACAGCTTAATATATTTAGCCAATCTCTGGGTCTGCTGGCGGCACTATTAGCTAAGCGTAAATCATTGAATAGAATTAGACTATTAGCATCTCGCTTTAAAATGAACAAATTTGTTGAATGGATAGTGAAATTTGTCGTCACCTTTACTTGTTCCAAACCGGTTTGTCTTTTTTAATTCTGTTGAACACAAAAGAAGATATTTTGAAGAAAGCTGGAAGCCTGTAACCATTGACTTCCATAGTATTTGTTTTTTCTTCTGTGGAAGTCAATAGTTACAGGTAACTGATGTCATACTTTTGTCATTTCTTTGCCCACTGTTAAAATTTGGGTTGGGTGGGTAATAGCACACCACCTTTTTTTAAGACTACACCACTGTTCTTAACATAACTTTGGCATTTGAAAGGGAGCAAAAATAAATGTTCATGCTAAAATATATATATTTTTTTAACACAAAAAATATATTAGTTTGCAGTTCATTCTGATAAATTAGGGACTAAGGCAAAGGAAGATGATTGAATAAGGAATTTTTAAGTTTGATAACAAAACAGCCCCAGGCCTGAGGTTGGAACTACTCACAGAAATGTATATAGAGAACATGCACACCAAAGTACACAGAACAACAGAGTCTAATGAATACTGTTTGCCATTCATAAACATTACATGATGTCATCTATCATTTCACCTACCACCACTTAAAATACCACAACAACAAACACACGTGCTTGTTTTATAAATTATGGCCCATAATTTTATAAAGAGGGCGACGTAGTGGCGCAGTAGGTAGAGCTGTCGCCTCACAGCTAGAAGGTCGCTGGTTCGAACTTCGGCTGGGTCAGTTGGCGTTTCTGTGTGGAGTTTGCATGTTCTCCCTGCGTTTGCGTGGGTTTCCTCTGGGGTTTCCCCCACAGTCCAAAGACATGTGGTACAGGTAAATTGGGTAGGCTAAATTGTCCGTAGTGTATGAGTGTGATTGAGTGTGTGTGGATGTTTCCCATTGATGGGTTGCGGCTGGAAGGGCATCCGCTGCGTAAAACAAATGCTGGATAAGTTGGTGGTTCATTCCGCTGTGGCGACCCCAGATTAATAAAGGGACTAAGCCGACAAGAAAATGAATGAATGAATGAATGAGTTTTATAAAGACCCGTTCTCTGCTTTCTTTTTTAGGTGCGAGACCTGGTGTTACTTATAGCCAGCTACATTAAAAGCGCACAACAACAAATGGCAGCAGCGCACCACCTGTCTGCCCCAGCCTTGCTACTGGCCCTGTCTGCAGAGATGAAGAACAAAGAGCCAAGAAGCAAGTCGCCGCCAGTGGCCTGCAGGCCCTGTAAAGTTCCTACACTCCTGTAATATATCAACGAGGGGCTGCATGTGTTGGTGTTCATTCAGAATATTTGTAAAGTTGATCCTGGTTGATTTAAAAGCTATTACTAGCATCCAAAATGTTTTTCTGCTGCAGCCATTGATGTAATATTGAGTAAGATCTCATGAGGATAAATTTAGCTAATTTAATGTAATATTTTTGACATTTCCCCTCCACTTTCTATAAGATTACTAATATACAATTTCATTTTATATTATTAATATTATTATTATTACTATTATTAGTAGTATTAGTAGTATACTATGTATACATAAAACATCTCCTGTTCCACCACACCCCAAAGGTGCTCTATTGGATTGATATCTGGTGACTGTGGAGGCCATTTGAGTAGAGTGAACTCATTGTCATGTTCAAGAAACCAGTCTGAGATGATTCGTGCTTTATAACATGACGCGTTATCCTGCTGGAAGTAGCCATCAAAAGATGGGTACACAGTGGTCATAAAGGGATGGACATGGTCAGCAAAAATACTCAGGTAGGCTGTGGCTTTGACACAATGCTCAATTGGTACTAAGTGTGCCAAGAAAATATCCACCACACCATTACACCACCACCAGCCTGAACCTTTGATACAAGACAGGATGGATTCATGCTTTCATGTTGTTGACACCAAATTCTGACCCTACCATTTGAATGTTGCAGCAGAAATTGAGACTCATCAGACCAGGCAACGTTTTTCCAATCTTCTATTGTCCAATTTTGGTGAGCCTGTGCAAATTGTAGCCTCAGTTTCCTGTTCTTAGCTGACGGGAGTGTCACCCGGTCTGGTCCTCTGCTGCTGTAGCCCATCCACTCCACAGTTTGATGTGTAGTGCGTTCAAAGATGCTTTTCTGCATACCTTAGTTGTAACGAGGGGTTATTTGAGTTACTCTTGCCTTTCTATCAGCTGGAACCAGTCTGGCCATTCCCCTCTGACCTCTGGCATCAGCAAGGCATTTGCACCCACAGAACTGCCGCTCACTGGATATTTCCTCTTTTTCAGACCGTTCTCTGTAAACCATAGTGATGGTTGTGCTTAAAAATCCCAGTAGATCAGCAGTTTCTGAAATACTCAAACCAGCCCGTCTGGCACCAACAACTATGCCACGTTCAAAGTCACTTAAATCATCTTTCTTCCCCATTCAGTTCAGTTTGACCTGCAGCAGATCATCTTGACCATGTCTACATGCCTAAATGCAGTTGCTGCCATGTGATTGGCTGATTAGAAATGTGCATTTGGAGAAACTGGCAGTAGGACAATTGTTGGACTGTTGGACCTAATAAAGTGGCCGGTGAGCCCCCTGTATATTTTTTCCCCCAATTTCTGTTCAACAGAAAAAACTTTTTTCAACATTTTTGTAAAACATAATAGTTTAAATATTTAATTTCTAATAACGTATTTCTTATATCTTTGCCATGATGTAAGTTCATAATGTTTTACTAGACATTTTCCAAGAAACTAGTAATTCAGCTTAAAGTAAGTTACAAAATTGTATTCAACCAAACGTGTAAGTAAATTATTTTCACAGAACGAGTAAGACTACACTTTACTATGTAATCTCGTTCTGAAATCTCTCTTAATCTTTGCATGTTTAAGCATGTAGAAAATGAGAGAGGGTAAGGGTTAAGGAAGTGGTTTAATTCAGTAGACTGGTGGTATGTGATTAAAAAAAAGCCAACATGGAGGCAGATGAGTTAGAGTGCATGTACTGGAGTACTGAAAATAACTGCAGAAAAAACTATGAACCAGGAGGTTTGAAAAGACCTATACATTTTTTTCAATAAAATATTGATGAATGGGGGATGGATGGCATGGTGGGTTTCCAGTACTGGGTTTTGGCTGAAAGGGCATCGGCTACACAAAACATGTGCCACAGTAATTTGCGGTTCATTCCGCCGTGGCAACCCCTGATAAATCAGGGAGTAAGGAAAGGAAAATGAATGAATGATGAATATGGACACTATGTAATATAATAGCAAATTGTAAATGCTATTAAAAGTGTATTATATATATATTGTGCAATTTTAAATAAACTTCCTTACTCAAAACAATACTGTATTATTATTAAAAAAAAAAAAAAAACTATATTTGTATGAACATTATTATATATAGAGACACACACTCATATTTACTGTACTCTTGGCAGCCTCCTTGTTCATTTCATACAACCAATGAACCATTTGTTTTTGTTTTTTATAAAGTCATGCTTTACCTTTTTGTTGATATCTGTGTTTACTAGCTATGTCTCATATTATTATTACAGTAGCAATGCAAAGCTACACCACCTAGATAAACATTTGATAACAGAAATCTGATTAATCTATCAAATCAAGTTGTAAAAAAATGGTCACAATTTATTTTGATGGTCCGTTTGTTGAATTTAAGTTACATTGCATCTGCATGCCAACTAATTCTCATTAGATTATAAGTAGACTGTTAGGTTGGGGTTAGGGTTAGTTTCTTATAGTCAGTTAAATGTCTGTTTAGCAGCAGTATCAACAGATACAGTCTACTTATACTCAAATGGACCATTGAAATAAAGTGTTACCAAAATTACAGTTATATTACTATAATTATAATTGATTGTATTTAGTACATTGTAGATTACCTCAAATAAAAGCAAAAAGGATAACAGAAATGGAATATTTTCCTATTTCTAATTGGCTGTAGGCTACAGCGCCGTCTACGCTCAGTGGATGGTTTCACACAAGTAGAAGCTGACAGTCACACAAGTTATAGATCCGAGATATTTGCATGCAGGTGCAATGTATGGATTTCCTGTGCTACATAAAGCTGGTTGTTCCAGCAGCAGTTACTGTAATGTGAATGCTAGGTGCCGAACCTTCTCTTGTTCAGCACTTAGTCCCCCAAAATCAAGCTGTTGGTGAAAACAAAAGAATGGACCTAAAATTACATTCATCGTTCCAGCATATTTTAAATAGCTACACTAAAGTACATTTGGGTCCACACCGCAGACATTTAGTGCTACTAAATCACACTCATAGCTGAAATGCAACCAAGGCACACTTTTGTTTTCAGTCACAAATTCTGTGCGGTTTTCTTTTTTTTAAACTGTGGATGTTTACACCAATTGGAAATGGCACAAAACAACAAAACTTTTTAAATCACTTCGCAGTTATATTTGTACTATTACAATGATTTTGTTGCTAACATAGCAAATGAGTGAAAAATCTCTTTGTTTCTCTCAACTCAACCTTATCGCCCAGTGACTGCCCATCTGGGATATGTCAGCTCACCTTTTTATTCCCTTCCAAAACCAGGCCTACTTTTTATCATTGAAAATAATGTGAATCCATATTATGTAAATAAATCACAAAAAAAAAAAAGTGAACATTATTTCTCAATAAAGTCCTTCCCTCATCTGCCTTGTCATTTAATCCCTCCTTTCTGCCATGGAAACACAGTATGCGTGACTCCCAACTCAGGTGTGAGCACTGATGGGGGAGGGTAGCATTTGATCCACCCAAACCTGTCTAAACTAGTCTGAGAAAAATGCTCTAGGCTTTTCTGAGATAAAGACCACAGGGACTACAATATGCAGCAAGGAAGGGTTAGTAAAGTATTTGTTTCTCAAAGACTTCTCATGAAAACAATTAATTCATATTTGCCTTTTTTTTCCAATAAAAGCTTGTTAAATTGCATGGTCATTCATTAGATTGTGATAATTCCCGTGATTTGGCCAAATTCAAAAGTTGTAAGTCATTTTTACAAGTCAAGTGCTTTTAAGCTTTTCATTCCCTACATGGTGGTCATTTATCAACATGTCTGTTAAACTAACGAAATCTTTAACCTAGAATAGAATCAGCTTCCTGGTTTAATCGGAGGAGGTTGCAGTCTTTGTTACTCAGAACTTTGCATATACCACAATGATATAGGATCCTTTCTAGCTGAAACTTGAATAACAGGTCAGACCTGTATTTCTCAGTGCTCAATGAGAGCTCTCCCTCTTGGGTTTAAGTTTAACATGCACCTGAATGGTCAACAGTTCTGGGTTAATAATCGTTTCATAGGGGGATGGGGACTGGTCAAAGGAGACTGTTTCATTCAGCATTTAAAAACGATTACACATTTGAGAGTTTAAAAGCAAAGAGTAGCTGTAAAACGAAACTTTAAAATTGTCAAACCACCAAAGAAAAAGTCATCCCTTTTAGAATTACAGCCTGGTAAACAAATCCTTTAACTACCAAATTTTAGTTCAGACAAGTCCACGGTTAAAACAAAACAAACTTTATTAAAAATTACAAGTCAAACTGTACAACGTTAAAATGTTAATCCAATTGAAGAGAAGCCCTTTTAAATAAGAAAATTAACAGCACTGTACTCTGCCTGTAACAGACACTTCGTTTCCCCCAGTATGAAAAACATAGCATGTCATAGCACAACTTCCCCAATTTCAGAAGTACATGAAACGGCATTAAAATTAAGACAGGGTCTCCATCTCTCTGGCCTGCAAGGGAAGGACATTAAATTAGAAGTTGCATTTGGAAAACAACAAGACAATATAAAACACTGAAGGAACAAACCTGTGTTTTACTGTACTGGGCCTTCTGTCGCCGTGCAAGAAAGAACTATGTAGGGTGGGAAGAGAGAAATCAATGTTATTGCATTACAAAACAAATAATAATAATAATAATAATAATAATAATAATAATAAAATCAGCCTACCAGAACCAGGAGTCCTCCAATCACAATCAAGCTGACTACAACAATGACAGCAATGATACCACCAGTAAGCTTCTGCATGGTGAAGGTGGGTGGCTTGTCATCTACATAGTAGATCAGGACATTCTCCATTGAAACCTTTGTTCCCGTAACATCAACCTCAAATGGCTTGCCACTCCAAAACAGGGGCAGAACTTTGATCTGTGGAAGACGAACTTAAGTTATCAAACAAGGGATTTAAATAAGATAATAAAATTGTAGAACACGCTTACATCTTTTTCCATATAATAAGTCATGAGGGACAGATCTGTAGTGCGGTCAGTCTTGTCTTTTTTGACATCCACCACAATGAGCCTGCCATCTTTGTCATACTGCAGAAGAGGGCATCAGAGAGAGGGTTAGTTCCTGTACAAGATGCCAAACTGAGGCTTTGCCCACGAATGAGGAAACTCACCTGAACTTCAGACACCAGTTTCTTATCTAAACCGTAACGCTGCAGTAGAGCATTCTCAATCCCTCTATTTAAAAGAAAGAGAAAAGGGATTACATCTCTGCGTATAAATTTAAAAAAAAAAAAAAAAAAAGTTGGGAGTACATCTTATAAAATTAAGTTGACATACGTCCTCAGTTTGGTGGCATCAATGGGCACATCCACGTTTTTGTGCTTCATTTCTACGCGAACCCAACTTGGAGAAACAAACAAAAACAACTAATTATAAAGACTTGCAATGCAGAACACACTTCATACCATACTTAACCACATTACTAATAATACTCACAAGGTCTCCGCAGGCTCGCACTTTATGTTCTTGTCTTTTTTGTCACTTCTTCGTACACCAGCACTGTTGACGCACCAGCATACTTCAGTTTTGTTACACTGGACTGCTTTGAATTTCCCATCACGCTCACATTCTGGGTCATAGATGCCATCATTGTCCACAAAGGCGGTCTCAACTGGCTTCCCACCTGATCTTGTGCCCAAGTTGTTACGGGCACGATACATCTCTGCTTTCATGAGGAAGCACTTGGGAACCACTATGGGGTTAAAAGCACAAAATGCACAATTTATCACAAGCTGCCTTAAACCTACATGGGTTAATCTCAGTTAGGCATATCGTCGCTAGTGTGATACTAGAGCACCCAAAACCAGAGAAGGACACCAGTTACACAAAATGGATGCCAAACAAAAAAAATAACATACACTTGGAACAGTTAAGGGTTTGAGTGGAAGATTCAGATACTGTAAGACTGCACGAGCACGAGTCATCACAGTTTGCCCATTTCATTGTTTCACAAGAACCTGTAAGAGAGAGAGAGAAAAAAAAAAAAAAAGTTTAGTCTTTTACTCTTCATAGAGTAAACAACATTGCTTAAACCTTGTTAAAGCTTAAGTGAATGAGCCAATTCAAGTAGAGATTACCCCCACCCCCCTGTACACGGAACCACACCCTAGACCTCATTGTATTGTTTTCTTATTCACGTCACGTTATAACGACTAAAACCATTTTAACTAGCTTTAGTTCGGCTTTTTATAAGATACAATTCAACTTTAGTTCATCATATGCAGTAATAAAACATTTACTTACATTGTGAAGTTACCACATCAACCAATGCCACAACAAACAAGGCAACTAAAACCTTCATCGTGAGGGAGAACTGAAAAATAAACAATTTTCACGTTACAAAACGCTTAATATGAGAAAATTATTAGTTCATTACCGAAAAGCGCACTTTAATCATTAAAACAGAGGTTTAAATTCACTTACCAAAAGGACTCCGCAAATCCTAAATAAAACCAGATAAATTCCAATAAGACACAGGTATGAAGCTGTGGTTGGTCTTTCAAACTCTTTAAAAGCTCAGATCCCGAAGATATCCTCTCTCTCTAGCCCGCCAAACGTCTGATCTAGATGCGCAACAGGTGACAAATTATGTACCTGTTTGAGTAAAGTGACGTCAGGTTACGGGGTGGATTTAACTAACAAAAACAGGCTCACTCTTTTCCGCCCATGACCATGTTTGGTCACTTGACGCATCGAGAGTCAACGCAAAACTTCCTTTTTCCATTTTGGTAATGTAAAGCACAACGATTTTCAGTTGAAACTCGACACATGCAAAACCTGGTACACTGCAGTTTCAATTTGTTGTTTATGACACACTACCTGTGTGTTTCTGTACTGTATGCATATATATAGTTGAAATCAGAATTATTAGACCTCCTGGATTTTTAGCCCTCTGTTTAATTTTTCCCGTTAGATTTTTTTTAATAACTCATTTCTAATAACTGATTTATTTTATCTTTGCCATGATGACAGACAGTACATAATATTTGACCTGATATTTTCATGACATTTCTATAAAGCTTAAAGTTACATAAAATGCTTAACTAGGTTAATTAGGCTAAATAGGCAGGTTAGAGTAATTAGGCAAGTTATTGTATAACCATGGTTTGTTCTGTTGACTATCGAAAAAAAAAAAAAAAAGCTTAAATAGTCTAATAATTTTGACCTTGAAATGTTTTTTTTTATTATTATTTAAACTGCTTTCATTCTAGCCAAAATAAAACAAATAATACTTTCTCCAGAAGAAAAAATATTATCAGACATACTGTGAAAATTTCCTTGCCCTGTTAAACATCATTTGGGAAATATTTAAAAAAGAAAAAATAATTCTGACTTCAACTCTATCTATCTATCTATCTATCTATCTATCTATCTATCTATCTATCTATCTATCTATCTATCTATCTATCTATCTATCTATCTGTATATCTATCTATCTATCTATCTATCTATCTATCTATCTATCTATCTATCTATCTATCTATCTATCTATCTATCTGTATAAATGTATAAATTTTTATAAATTTTTTAAAAATTATTATTTTATAAAGGGGTGGCGCAGTGGGTAGCGCTGTCACCTCACAGCAAGAAGGTCACTGGTTTGAGCCTCGGCTGGGTCAATTGGCGTTTCTGTGTGGAGTTTGCATGTTCTCCCTGTGATCGCGTGTGTTCCGGGTGCTCCGGTTTCACCCACAAGTCCAAAGACATGGTACAGGTGAATTGGGTTGGCTAAAATTGTTCGTAGTAAATGTGTGTGAATGAGTGTGTATGGATGTTTCTCACTGATGGGTTGCAGCTGGAAGGGCATCCGCTGCGTAAAACATATGCTGGATCAGTTGGTGGTTCATTCCGCTGTGGTGACCCCAGATTAATAAAGGGACTAAGCCAAAAAGAAAATGAATGAATAAATATTTAACAACGTATACTGAATAATGTTTACTTAAAAATAAAAGCAGATACAATAAAATAGAAAATAGACTAAATAAAAATTAAAACAGCTTAAATAAACTAAAAATATAAGAAATTAAAGTAAATCACAGTCCTGATAATAAGAATGTCTTTAATGCTACTGCGTGTAACTTTATAAGAGAAAACTAAAGTCTAATAAAAACTAAAGTCTGTCTAATAAGAAGAATAATTTAATATATTTAAGACCTATATGAAATAATGTGAAAGTGGGAGTTTGGCATATAACTATCAGTTTGATAACTGCAATAATTGAAACACTGAATGATTTGTTTGTTTGTTTGTTTGTTTGTTTGTTTGTTTGTTTGTTTAGGATTTTTCTGTTAATGCAGTGCTCAGCCTAATTGAGGACCCCCCATTTAGATTTTTTTTTAAAAAACAATTTTTTTTAATGAATGAATATAGGCAATGTATTTTGGTGCATTTAAACAAAACAGATTTATTGAACAGATATATTTATTAAAATAATATCTTAGTCACCAAACATATTGAGAAATTGAAAAATAATACAATTAAATTCAAGCAAAATATTGCAAAAATTTCAACTAAAGTTTTCTTTCTTTTTTTTTTGCTTCTCTTGATTTTTCCTCTTTTTTTAAATTTGTATTTAATATTTTTCTATAACGTATAAATTGGGGTGTACTCGTTTTTGGACTGTTATCATAACTTATTAGATAAGATAAGCTCCAGATTTGGCTTCAGTACTCACTAATGTAATGTATATACACAAATATAATATTGTATTCCTATTTAAAATATGAATTTAAAAGAATTGTGAGGGATGTACTTATACATACTGAACACTGTATTATTATACTTGATTTAAATGTTATACAATATTTTTACTATTATATTTGTATTTTTTATGTTTTAACAATTAGCAAGGTGTTGAGGATGGGGTAACAAGTGCTATCTTTGATAAACAACAATTACATTTGATTACTTCAATTTTTCTACTAAAATTAGACAACATATTGTTAGTTATTCTTTTACACAGGCAAAAATATGTACTTTTATGAAGTACTTTAAAGCTGGGTGGGAATATTACCAAAACTTTAGTTACAGATGGTAAACAGAGCTCATTATCTAGAATTTGGTAGCATATCCTACACTTGTTGTGTCAATGAAAAGTTGAAATTTATGAAATCATAGGTGAAAGATTGACAATCACAAGCATAAGACACATATTTGATATTATTAATGGTCAGTAATGAGACATTCAGCAAGACATCAACACTCTCACAAAGAATGTGACGAAAACCAGGCGGACGAGTTTGAACAGAAATGGCCCAACCCCCAGCTACTACTTCCTGAGCATTTCACAATCAGGACATTCATTTTAAAAGTAATCTGTATAACACTGCTAAGATTCGAAACAAATTGTAAAGTAGTTTTTGGAAGATTGTTCTTTACTCAAAGAGATCATCTTTGTTGTGTACATAGCCTACATAACCTCACAAGAAGCACAGCACCGTCACAGCGGAACAATTTGTAAAATGGACACACCCAATCCAAACTGATACCCACAACATCGAAACTGATGTCATACTCTCTGTATAGTGTAGCAGTATCTCTTAAACACATTTTGACAGCAATTTTATATCATGCATGTACATCTGGATTGGTTTGTGTTGTTCTTTTTCATTCAGACCCCAAAATAAATGTGCTTCTCATGCTCAATATATTAAAACCTAATATATGTAAATGTAAGCTATATGTTTATAAAAGTATACATCTAACAATGTCTACACCTAAACACAACTAAACACAGATGATAGATTTTTAAATATATAATAAAAATTGTGTAAAATATATCATTTTAACACTCTCCTTATAAAACAAATCTATCATTATATTTGATATATGAATGAATATATGTAATCATGTGTAAATGTTTTTCTTTGTTCTTTGTATCTCCACTTGATGGCGCTCAAACAGTAATATTGTGTGTGTGATACATTGTGTGTGTTGTCCAGGATATCAGTTTCAAGGTGTGACTGGATTCATCACGCTAGCAGCTATGAATTAGACACTACAGTTAAATGTTAGATATAATGATTTTCCCTGGTACATAATAAACAGACATTATAAAGGACTCAACAAACAAAACACAGCCTCACTTCTCAGATTAAATATTTTAAGTTAATGATACTGAATTAAGCAGAAAGTAAATAAAATATTTTGAGCTACAACAATTTCAGGTCTTTAACTTCGAGGTACTTACTACTATTACTATTACTTTGCATACACAGAGTATGCAAATCTGAGCTTTAGGCTATATAGTTATAATGATAATAATAACTTTGTTGTTGCTGTTGATGATGATGATGATGATGATGTTGATATGAGACAATTTATTATACTGAAATGTTTTTCAGGTTAACCCATTAAAATGTATGACAGTAATTGAATTTTATAATATCATTAATTAAATAAAAAATTGTCAAATAAATTAAATTAGTTCATTCATTAAATATAATAATAATTATTATTAATAATAGTAATAGCACCATCATTATGTTGGATATTCCAATAGTTACCGATAAAACTATCCTACTGTAGCTTACCGCCCTGGGCTACATGAAAAAAAGGATAAAACATGTCTGTTGATCATTAGAGTGGTGCCAGATTATACAAAAATCATGTTAATGGAGACTGAGCAGATCAGCAAATACAAAGACTTCGAGATCAGCAGGATGTTATTATTTGATATTTAAAACAAAATACCAGTGATTTTAGGAGCATTAAGCCTAGTTCACACTACAGGATTTTAAACATCGGCAGATCGCTGTGCTGTTCAGACTACATGACTTGATTTTGTGTCTTTTAACACTTATGCACGAATGCTGTTTGTTGACTTCAGCTCAGCATTCAACACTGTCATACCCTCTAAGCTACTGATCAAACTTAGAGACCTAGATATAAACGCGTCTCTCTGCAACTGGGTTATGGACTTTCTGACTAACAGACCTCAAAATGTTAGATCAGGCCACATCTGCTTAACCACCGTCACACTCAACACTGGTGTACCACAGGGCTGCGTGCTGAGCCCCTTCCTCTACTCCCTTTTTACCATCGACTGTAGGCCTGTAAACAGATCCAACACCATCATCAAATTTGCAGATGACACCACAGTGATTGGTCTAATCAGCAATAATGATGAGACTGCCTACAGGGAGGAGATACAGCATCTGGCCACCCGGTGCATTGACAATAATCTGCTCCTTAACACCAACAAGACCAAGGAGCTCATTGTGGACTTCAGAAAGCGACGAACAGGCTCACATGATCCCATCCACATTAATGGGATGGCCGTTGAGCCTGTCTCATCCTTCAAGTTCCTGGGGACCCACATCTCTAAGGACCTTTCCTGGACCACCAACACCTCCAGCCTGGTCAAGAAGGCTCACCAGCGCCTGTTCTTCTTGAGGCAACTTAAGAAGAACCAGCTTTCATCAGCCGTCTTGGTGAACTTCTACCGCTGCACAATAGAAAGCATCCTGACCAACTGTGTCACAGTCTGGTATGGAAGCTGCTCTGTTGCTGAGCGTAAGGCACTGCAGCGGGTGGTGAAAACTGCCCAACGCATCACAGGGACAACACTGCCAGCCATTGAGGACATCCAGAAGAAACACTGTCTGCGCAGAGCACGCAGTATTCTTAAGGACACCTCTCACCCTGCTCACAGACTGTTTTCTCTCCTGCCTTCCGGCAGACGCTTCAGGCTCCCCCGGACAAAAACCAGCAGACTGAGGAACTGCTTTTTCCCCAGAGCTGTCTCCCTCTTGAACTCTGCCCCTCACTGACTCTTTTGCCACCCCCCCAATACACCCCCCACACTCCTCTAACTTATACTCATTACAATCACTGCACTATTTAACATTTGCACATTTAAAGTTTGCACATAGTCATTGCACTACATTGCACTGATTCACTTATCTGAACTGTACATACCCACCGCACATGAACATTTGTAATTGTTTATCTATCTGCCACTCCTGATTATTAATAGCATCCTGTACATATATTCATTTATTGTAAATCTGTTCATAGCTAATACAACCTGTATATAATGTTCATAGTACATCCATCTGTAATATTACCATAGTTTTTCTATAACTGCACTTTATAACTTATACCTATATCCTGCACTTGCTGCTATTGCACTGCTGGTTAGACCGAAACTGCATTTCGTTGCCTTGTACTTGTACATGTGTAATGACAATAAAGTTGAATCTAATCTAATCTAATCTAATCTAATATTTTAATCGCTGTGGTGTTCACACTACGCGACACTACGTAAATGATCCACAAGAGGGTGACACACTACAAGATCTGACAACAACTAGTTCCCCAACAGATCAGTCCAGCAACCAAACCACAGCCAATGAAATGTTGAGGGAGGAGTTGTCAGAAAAAACTGAACACTATTGGCTGCTTGTGTGCTGATTACATCACTGACAGCCTTTCAAGGTTTCAAGGAAGCGTTTAAAAAATAAATAAATAAATAAATAAAAAGGAAGCATTTAAAAACAATCAGCTGATGCATCAGCGGATCAATCGCTCATCTGCAAGGTTCGAGTGGATTGATACACAGAGAGTTTTAATTTTTGTAATTTAATAACTCTTTGAAATAAAACTAACATATCTATAACATCCTGACGTTTCCTAAATATCTGTGTATTTCTTTCTAACATTGTTATTTTTTAAATTACAAAGCAGTAAAGAACTAAGCATTTCTACCTTTAATTACCATATTGGTCAACATGACTGCATGCATGTCTACTACTTTTCGCTGTGACTTTAAATATGCATGCATTTTTTTTGCCCAGCAACTTCCTGCTAATATAAACATAACTTTCTCACAGCATAAACATAACTTTACTTCAGATATATCTTTCAAAACAGGATATTCTGTGCCGGTAAATAGCTCCTGTTTAAAAGTGAAAATGAAAGCGAGCCCCAGACCTTTGCGTGTTCTACTATCTTAGATACACAATTATAGGCTGTAGTACCAAAAAAGATAATATTTTTAGGGTCATGGTGTCATTAAATATGATGACAGACATTTAGAGCTTAATTTCAATATTTTAATATAAGCTTTGAATGTAAATATGACGTGACAATATGACGTTTTATATGAGAACGGTCAGAATGACAGGTCTGCGTAAAACGTGCCTGATAAGTTGGCGGTTCATTCCGCTGTGGCGACCCCGGATTAATAAAGGGACTAAGCCGAAAAGAAAATGAATAAATGAATTATTAATATTAATAATAATATTGTTATTAATGGTAATCTTAATAAAAGCAATAATGACTGTTACATACAATAACAAAGCAGTTATTTAAAATTTAATTAAATATTCAACAATTAGTTTTTGAACTTGATGAACAGAATAATTCTTTTAAAAAAATAAAATAAAAATTTACCCCAAACTTTTGACCGGTTGTGTATATAGCCATTATATTTGTATAATTTAGAAATAAATCCAGTTGGTGCAGCTAATTCAGTGTCACCCTTTCCTTGCATAAGAGAGGACTAAGGTGCAATTGCATAATTGCATCAGGTGAAGAGGGTATGTGTCCCAATTCTCTTTAGCTTGGAAGCATTAGGGAAAAGGTAAAGGGCCAAAAAATGGCCATTAATAAGGATTTTTACTACAAAGAGCATCTGATTTATCACATTCATAAAGGTGTTAATGTTACGATCATGATCTTCAAAGAAATGTTTTGAGGAAAAAACCCTGCTATATGTCATTAATCATAGTCCCTCAATAACCCCAGGAAAATAATACACAACAATATTACACAACCCGATGACTTGATAGAATAGAGCAGTCTGTCAGAAATGTCTGACAGCGAAATATTAGATTGTCTGAACAGTTTAATGTGGTAGAGAATCAAGGTAATTCTACAACTAGATAAAGTTATAGCTATAGCTTTCACTTAAAGTCAGCCTGAAGATTACAATTTCTCTCGCATATTATGAGTCTTTGGTAATTTGTGTGAAACTTTAATGTGAGTAACATCCCACATAACAAAATTCTTTGGCCCACACAATTAGTTTTTGCTTGGCCCACATGCCACAGTGAATTACGGTACATGACTGGACCAAGTCTGGCTTCCTGATAAGGGCCAAACATGGACCATATCTGGGTCAAGTCACAGCCAAGTTTATAACTCATAACTGGGCCTGAACTGGGCCAGATAGGTTGGTGTGTCACGTACACTATGGATGTGCTTATTCTCAAAGCAACCTGACTGGTAGAATTTTTTTCTTTACTCAAAAATTATTTAATGTATTTTAAATGTGGGTCAAGACAGGCCAAACTTACATAGCCCACATATCAAGTTTTAACATCTGGGCCAAATACTAAATTTCACATCTGGCCCAAATCTTGCATGCCACTTAAAAACAGTGCCACCTCTGCCAAACCCGGGCCATGTTTGGTCCACATGCTGTATCAAAAGGTACATATTTGTACCTAAAGGGTCCCTAATGGTACCTCAAAGGTACTTTTTAGGTACATTTGGGTACTAATATGCACTTTTTAGGTACCACTGTGGACTATTTGGGTACAAATATGTATCTTTTAAAAAGGCACTGCCCCAGTGGCAGCTCCTGTACCTTTGTTTCTGAGAGTGTGGGATGTTGCTAAAGCAGAGGGAATGAAACTTGGCCAGTGCATAATCTTATTACCCATTAAGTCAAGGTCTATATCCATCCATTCCTGGTAGTAATAATTATCTATTTGTGCACAAGGTAAAGGAATTCTTTTCTTTTTTGTATCAGCCTTTATTTCACACCCAGAGGCAAGTTAAAGCCCAACGGGAGTTCTAAACTTACTAGAAGAGAGAAACATAATCATAGGAATATATGGGTGTTCCCTGTTATTCTGGTTTAGGATGTCTTTGGTGCAGAGATGGGTCATTGTGTTTTGTACCAGGAAGAACTTGGGGAAAAATAATCCACAGAGAAGGGAAATCACACATTTTCTGAAGCCTGAGACATACCCACTCTAATGTCTTGTAGGAAAACGGGCATCTTTGAGATATGCTGTGAGTACTGTCAATTTGATTGTTTTGTTTAAATGCCTTGTTTATTAATTTACAGTGACGCAGTGTTAAATAATAAAATACTTAATAATATCTGTAAATGACCACATAAGTGAGGAAATTATGAAATACCAATACCATTTTAAAGACTTTGGGTACCAATATGTTCTTTTAAGATACTATATGAAACTTTTAGGTAATTTTTAAATGCTGTTGCTTTATCAGTAACCTGTGTGCATTTATTTCTGAGAGAGTGAGATCTAGATTTACATTTTGATTAACAGAAACTGTTTATTTTCTAAATGTTTTCCTCTGAATTCTGAATTAATTGATATATTGATATATTGGTTTAGGGGAAGTTCTCCAAATAGTTTTAATAAATATATTATAAAAAAAAACAAAAACTCTCAAACACAACCATTGAGGTAAATATTTAAAATAAGATTTTAAATAAGATTTTAATTCACATGGTTTGTTTAGATTTGACACAAAATTTTTGTAATTTTTGTTTGAATATTATTCCGTAGAGATAAATGTGCCTTTTGGGTTAGGAAGTTCAACCATTATGTGACGTTGAAATGGATTTTCTTTCCAGTAGTGATTAGCAAGAGATGTTTTGTCATTGTTTGATTCTGGTGCACAAAACAGACAATGGCTGAATCTGACATACCCAAAAAATTCAGCACATACCCAAGTCATAGATCAAGGAATACTGGCATATATTTCTTCCTATTGAGGATAACAGCCAATGCTTACTTTAGTTACCAAACTTGAGATGTCATTTATCTCTCAGTCTGTTTTTTGTTTTATTTTGTTGACAGTCATTATTAGAAACAGAACTTTCCAAACATAATCAAGTAAATGAATTAACAAAACTTTACGGTTTTGTTCTATAATTAGAAATGGTATACTCTAAAATGTACTTTAAGTTGAATTACTGTAGAGGGAGCATTGACAGTAGTAATTGAGATGGAAAAATTTAATGTAAAGTAAAGTAAATTGCTACTTCTAGAGTAAGATGCATTAGCGTTCTTAGGTTTCTTTGTGTTATTTTTGTTGGAGGTAGATAGGTCCTATGAACATATCCATTCCTTTTTTGAGTAATGAAATTACTTATTTGACTTGATGTGACTCTTTAGATGTAATGACCCACAGGTAACCTTAACACTCATACCATTAAAGGCTTATTATTATTATCTTCACATTTAGAATAACATTTACATTGTTTATTAGTTTCATTTTTAAGGCCATCTTTACATATTTAAACATAAATTTAAACATATTCCTTTTAGCTCATTATTTGATGGTTTAGTTATATTAAATGGGCTTCTGGTGTACTCACTGATTCATTTGACATCAGATTTGTCTGGGGTTTGTTGAAGAATGCAAAAGTCTTTTTTTTTTTACCTGAGGAACATAAAAGTTCATGCAATTCTGGTAACAGTATTTATTGTACATTTATGTGTTTGTACTTTGTATTCATTAGAGCTGTCCTCTACTAAAGACTTTCTTAGTCGACCAGAAGTCATTCATTAAAGTCATTAGCCATTTCAGGCTGAAAAATCTTAAGAGAATTATTTTGAAAATGGCAACAATGACACAGACAGGATGAAGAATGAGGCCTAAATAAAAACATCTAATGAAAAAAACACTGTGATGGACAATAATAACTGCCACTAGGCCAAAGCAAAAGACTACAAATGAAAAATAAGTTTTAGCTTTAATTAGTTTTATTATTTAATGTAAATTATTTAATTTTTTCAATGTAATATTGTTAAAATGTTATACATTAAGTAATATCATAATCTACAAAATAATACATTAAAACATGTAAATAGGGTTTTTGTTTGACATCCAATTAAAACTAAAACTTATTTGATTAAATAAAATATAAAATAAAATAATGCTAATAATAATACAAAAAAATTGGCAATTGCAACTGATTGTCTTTGTTTTCATTTTCTCAATTTGTTTTATATTATGAGAAAGCAACACAAGTTTGCCTATATATTGTTGGGAAGAAGTGAGATCTGTCTTATTTACAATGAACCTGGCCTTAAATTAAATGTGATCCAATGGAGTAGATGTATAAGGGATAGAGTGATGATATGATCCCACACTTTTGATTTGCTTCTCTTCGATATTATGAGCAGGTCGATTTGCCAGATACACCTAACGAGCTTTTGCTGAGGGGTCATGTTTTTTGCACTGCTCAGCTGTGAGCGCTTCTTTATAATCAAACCTTTTAAAACATCCCGAGCACATTGCAGAGCATAAATGCGCAATCAAAGTACAGCTGTGCTGCTGGCTATCAGGTTGCAATTGCTATGTTTTTTTTTTTTCACAGCTAACTGACTAACTTTGTAGACCAAGGCCCAATACCAATTCTATTTTTGTACCCCTACCCCTTCACCTTGCCCCTTAAAACCGAGTGTGAAGGGAAAGAGCTTTAAAATTTCGAAAGACTCCTAAGTAATGGGACAACAGTACAGCACCTCACAGTCATCAAATGTCATCGCGGTCTCTTGCTTCATATGAGATCAGAAGATCACGACTGCTGTAGTTATTCCAGTCTGGTTATTTTTTGGTAATTATAATCAGAAAACCACTGAAGGCATATATTATGTTATCATAACCATTTAATGTGGAAATAAGATTGTAATTACACTGCACATTTACACAGTGGCCATATTCATCTATGTAAACACACGAAAACAACATTAACATTATAGCAGACACTGTAAAAAGCTCATTCCCAGCCACTAGACATTACTGACAGGGTATTTGAGTGTCATACAGGAGTTAATATTTTGAATTATAGAAAGCAAAATTTAGCGGTTTTTTAAGTAGGAAGGTAAAACACGAACGCGGTTATGAATATATCAAAACATACTGCTGTTGTGGCTGGTATGGTCCTGAAAAATCTCCGTTCAAAGGGCTATCCACCCTTTCCCCTATGCCCTATGCCTTCAAGCTAAAGAGAATTGGGACACTCTACCCCTTCACGTGAACGCACATATGGTAAGGGGAAGGGCTAAGGGGTAGAAATGGGATTGGGCCCTAGTCTGTTCTGGTTGACCATCCATTAGTTGACCATTGTGCCCCCTCCTCTTTTATTTCGAGGACTAGCCCCTCAAATAGTCTCTGCAATGCACTGCTCACAGCAGACAGTCCTCTGCTCTTTTGAACCTTTGCAATACATTTGGAACAATTACATAGAATGTTCCAATCTGTCACTGCCATTTTCAAAGCATATTTCAAGAAACACACACACTAGCAGCATTATGGTCATGATGTGCCATTATTCCATTATGTGTTTTTTGCATTCTGTTGTGGTCAATTTTTGGTCAATAATTGCTGATCATCTCTTGTAGGAATCTGCTGCTGTACCTACTGTACCTGTGTACTCTGCTCAAGTACACAACTGCAGGTTAGTAACACATCCTATTTCAGAGACTTATATGCTTGAATAACTCACAGTTGAGAATAGAGTTAACATATTGCCATGTGACCCAAGTCTTATCCATTCTGTCTACACAGTTGCAGAGCTCAGTGACTGTACAGCTGCAGGGAGTATATGCCACACTAATGCAGACTGCTTCAAAACACGTGATGATAAGTTTGTCTGCATGTGCCAAATGGGGTACAGGGGTACAGGAGTACAATGCCAGGACATTGATGAGTGTACTACTGGTCTACACAGCTGCCATGCAAAAGCAGTCTGCACTAACACTCTTGGTAGTTATACCTGTTCATGTCAAAATGGGTATTTTGGCGATGGATTTCAATGTCAAGATATCAATGAGTGTCAAACTAATAATGGTGACTGCCATGTCAATGCATTTTGCACCAACAAAGATGGAGGAAGAGACTGCAGCTGCAAGTCTGGTTTCAGTGGAAATGGATTTCAGTGTACGGATGATAATGAGTGTGCAAGACCAGGAATCTGCCACTGGAATGCTACTTGCACCAACAACCCTGGCTCCTACATGTGCACATGCAACCCTGGCTATAAAGGCAATGGAAATTATCTCTGCCTAGATGTCGATGAGTGTTCAGAGACACCTGGTGTTTGCTCTGCTTTCTTTGGATACAAAGGTTGCAAGAACCTGCAAGGAACCTACACCTGCCTCTGTAACAGTGGCTATCAAAGCAACGGACAGACATGTGTGGACATCAATGAATGTGAAATCAACTTCTGCAGCCCATTTGCTGATTGTACTAACTTGCCAGGCTCATATCGATGTACCTGTCCTGAAGGATTTAATGGAAATGGCTTAGCTTGTGTAGACATTAATGAGTGTGATAGAAAGAACAGCTGTGACCCCAATGCATTATGTACAAATCTGCTCGGAAGCTACAAATGTTCCTGCCGCTCTGGGTTCCTGGGCATTGGTACAAAATGCACTGACATTAATGAATGTGCTACTGCTAACATTTGCCCAGCCGTTGCTGCATGTGTCAACACAGCAGGTTCATTCTTCTGTGACTGTGGTCAAGGCTATAACTTTAGTCAAAATCAGTGTGTAGATTTGGATGAATGTGCCATAGGACTTTGCAGTCCTTATGCTTCTTGTGAAAATATGCCTGGTTCATACAAATGCTCATGCATAGCTGGTTTTAAAGGTGATGGGCTTGTATGCGAAGACGTGGATGAGTGCGTCACAGAAAAGCGGTGCCATGTTAATGCACTCTGTATAAATTTACCAGGGAAATACAACTGCAGCTGTATGGTGGGATATACAGGGAATGGTGTGTTGCAGTGCACAGATGTAAATGAGTGTCTTGTTGAAAATGGTGGCTGCAAAAACCGAGCAACATGTTCCAACAGTAAGGGGTCTTTCTCTTGCATTTGCCCCTCAGGCTTTCGGTTAGTCAATCATACCACCTGTCAGGACATCGATGAATGCCAGCTTCCTGAAAAGGTTTGTGGCACCAATGAGCAGTGCACAAACCTGGAAGGATCATATTCATGCCAGTGTAAAGCAGGCTTCAGTCGAATCATTGATGACTTCTGCTCTGATATTGATGAATGTGAACTTCAGAAACCTTGTCATCAAAATGCCACATGCTTGAATTTGGCAGGCTCCTATTCATGTACCTGCAAAAGTGGCTTCAAGGGAAATGGTGTAACATGTGAAGACATAAATGAATGTGCACTTGGTGGTATATGCCATCTACATGCTAATTGCTACAATTATATTGGTGAATTCTTGTGTAAATGTCATCAGGGTTTTATAGGTGATGGTTTCACCTGTACAGATGTAGATGAATGTGTTGTTTCAAATGCTACTTGTCCAGGAATCTCTGTATGTGTCAATTCCTTGGGAGCATATGTCTGTTCATGTCTGAATGGGACAGTAGCATACAACAACACCTGTGTCTTCCCTAGTCTTGAATGTGATCCTGCCTGCCATCCACATGGACTCTGTCATCCTTCACCTTCTGGCTATCAATGTGTGTGTGATGTGGGATTCAAAGGGGATGGACTTACTTGCTCAGACATTGATGAATGTGAAGAGAATGTGTGCCTAATGAAAGAGACACAGTGTGTCAATAATCCAGGATCCTTTGAATGCATATGCAAAAAGGGTTACTCTTTCAATGGAACAAAATGCACGGGTAGGTGCTTTTTTTTATTAATTAATTATTATTATTTATGTTTTTATTATACATTTAGCCTGACAACTGACTTGAATGCACTGTAAACCAATATAGGAAAAAAGGTCTATTGGGTTCAAAATGTTATCTCTTAATCTTTCAGATTTGGATGAATGTGAATCTGGAGTCAGCAACTGCAGCAAGTTTGCACAGTGTGTCAATACAGTTGGGAGTCACCTTTGTTTCTGTCTCAGTGGCTTCACTGGTGATGGAAAAAACTGTTCTGGTAAGTTTCTCGTCCTTTTCAAAATTCTTTTGTGCGCATCTTTGCTTGCTTGAAGACTTTTTTCTTAGTCTTTTAGGGATTGTTTTCCTCACCCTGTCCCATTTTGGATGACTTATAGACATTAATGAGTGCCACTTCCAAAATGGAGGATGCCATCCAGTTGCAAGCTGCACTAACTCCCCTGGATCCTTCAAGTGTACCTGTCCGTTTGGCATGACCGGGTCTGGGTTTGATTGTCAGGATGTGGACGAATGTAAAGAAAACTCAACTTTGCCTCATAACTGCAGTCTCCTCGCCACGTGCAGTAACGCAGAGGGTTCCTACATTTGCAAGTGCATGGAGGGATACTCGGGAGATGGGTTTACCTGTAATGATCTGGATGAGTGCTTTCCACATTCAACCTGTGGGAACAACATGACCTGTCAAAACTTTCCTGGAACATTTACCTGCACATGCACCCTTGGTCTGGTCTATGATCTGGGTACATGTGTAACTGAGAAAGACTGTAAGAATGTAACTAATGCATGCAACATCTATGCTGAGTGCAAAAAAGTTCAAGGGTCAAACTATTGCTCTTGCAAAAAAGGATTTCATGGAAATGGCAGAGACTGCAAGGATTTAGATGAATGCTCACAAACGGGAGCTTGCCCAAATTTGTCCTACTGTTTAAACACAGAAGGATCATTTCATTGTGACTGCTTGCAAGGTTACCGGTACAATGGGACACACTGTGATGACATAAATGAATGTAGTGTAGGAAACTTTAGTTGCCCTGTCAACAGTTCTTGTTACAATGAAGTTGGAGGCTATAATTGTTCATGTAACAATGGTTTCGTCTACTCTAACAACTCTGAGTGTTTGGATGTTGATGAATGTGCCACAGGGAAAGCACAGTGCCCAAATGCCTCAAACTGTCATAATACCGTGGGATGGTATTCTTGTGAGTGCTGGGATGGGTATGTAGGCAATCAGACAGTCTGCAAAGATGTCAACGAATGCCTGAACAATTCTAGTTGTTCAAACCACAGTATCTGTGTTAACACCATAGGCTCATTTATGTGCCTTTGTGATGATGGATTCGCCTATAATGGCAGTGATACCCAATGTGAGGATATAGATGAGTGCTCAAACCCAGAGCTTGGGTCAATCTGCACTAATGGGACCTGCTTAAACACAATTGGCTCATTTTACTGTGTTTGTGATATGGGATTCTGGAGCAATGGAACTAGATGTTTTGACATAGATGAGTGTTCAGGATCACAGAATAAGTCAATATGTCAACTCCACTCTACATGTTCCAACATCCCTGGGTCTTACAAATGTCACTGTAACTCAGGTTTCCTGCTTAACAGAACAGAATGTCAAGACATTGACGAATGCCTTGCAGATGACAGTCCCTGCAATGCCAACACTGTATGTATAAACTCAGTTGGATCTTTCCATTGTCTTTGTGCATCTGGTTTGAGAAGGATGGACTAAATTGTACAGATATCAACGAATGCCTTTCAAATGAAACCTGTCGTCCTGATCAGGTATGCATCAACAAACCTGGATCATACCTGTGCTCATGTCCACCGGGACATCAAGAGGAAAATGGTAACTGCATCGACAACAATGAATGTGCAAAAAACACGACCTGCCACCCCCTGGCAAGATGCTGGAACACAGTGGGGACTTTCACATGTCAATGTCGCTTAGGTTATGTTGGGAATGGGACATACTGTAAAGACATTGATGAGTGTTCCACTTCTTCCTCACGTTGCCACAAGTCAAGCAAATGCATCAATACCCCAGGGTCTTATGTATGTGTGTGTGCAGCAGGTTTTGTTGCATTAGGTTCTGTTTGCGTGGATCTTGATGAATGTCAGGCCAATAGAGGTATATGCCATCCTGCTGCCACATGCTACAACTCCATAGGCGGGTTTCACTGTCAATGTGGCAATGGATGGAATGCCTCAGTTGGAAATGGACGTGGAATGGGTGGATGCATAGACCAGAATGAGTGTCTCTCACCTAATGTGTGTTATAGAAACAGAACCTGCACCAATTTCATAGGATCGTACAGCTGTGCCTGCTCTCCCAGAGATACCCACTGTTCACAGCTATCACTGATGGGTGGGCTATTATATTACATTTGTGAAAATTATTTGTGTAAAATAATACATCAATTTTTACTTTTATTGTGTAGTATTTACATAAATTCTGGAATAACATGATGCAGACTCATGTGACATGATGGCTACAATCATATCAGGACTTCCTCTTGATATTGTTCCCAATTCTACATTAATGGTGACTGCCATTTTGATATCACATGAAAATCAGACCAAAGTTAAACAAAAACCTAAAATAAACTTTACTCAAACTAATTTTCCAAACAGGACAAAAACTTTTGTTTTACAATTTTTTACAATTTTGTGATCAGAAGGTGCAGTTGGTTTTTGTGACCATCAAGCAACAGTGGCTAACCAAGCATTTTGGTTGCATTTTGTGTATACTTTCACAGAAAGTGACCTGTATCCATTTGGAGATGAAGCAGGTGATGCCAAGTTGACAATAACAACGGCAGATGGAATTTCTCCATACATCTTTCTTCCTACAGGCTTCCTATTCATGGGCAAACAATATGAACGGCTATTAGTAAGCATGCACAAATAACTGTTCACATTTTAATGACTATTTAAAGACGAACAGGCAAATTTATTTGAATGTGTTAAACTATTGTACCATAAATATATTGTAGGTATAGGAAAGTGTAGTTTCTTAAAGTTACATCTTAATAGATCTTGATATATACACATTTTTAGTTTTCAGATAATGGCCTGGTGCAGTTTCAGTCAGTCAATGAGAATGAGAAACTGTTGCTCCCTGCTCCAATCCCAAAGGGGTTTCATGGTAATGAAAGCCTGCCTTTGTTGGCAGTGTTCTGGGATGATGCAGACCTTACACTTGGTGACGGAAAACTGCTGTACCAGGTTAGTTTCACAAATACATAATGTCTAATAATTGTATGGTCTTGTTTCTACTATAATGTTGAGGGAACCACATAACTAAAGTGTTTAAAGTCTGTAAACTAAAGCAGACATTAATCAAACAGTCAAATAATACTAAAGGGGACCTTCAAAATAACACTGTTTATTTACATTTTAATTTGAATTCAGTGAGTTAATCTGATTTTATAGGAGATATGCTAGTTAAATATTTGAAATCAGATCAGCAAGATTTCAGGTTGTATAGATACAGTAGTTCCACCCTATGTAAGACAATGTTTTAACAAGGCTAACACATTTTAAAATTCAATACTCAATTGGGACTCTAACCACTTCTCATATATACAAAGTGTATATGGGTAATTCTTTAACTACGGGCACTTTTATGTCCTTTGATTATATATCCAAAAATATATAATTTTCTTCAAATTTCTCTTTCTTTGTCAAACTAACAATCAAACCTACTTTAAAATTTTTACTACCTTTTTATCATATATATTTTTCATATTATTCAACCTCCTATTAGGTGTCAAAATCACAGTTTTTTTTTTTACTTGTCGCACACCAAGAGATTTAAACTTCAACAATGAAAATAACAATTTAAAATATTATTTATCCGGTAACTATTAATGTATCTTAGTGAAGCACTAGTGAAATAAGTTAAATATTTTATGGTTATTATTGTGAGCCTATTATCAATATTATTTTTCATACAAAATATAGCTGTCACAGAGTATCAGTGTCATTTCCACCACAATACTCTGATATCGCTTTAAAATGTTTGTATGAAAGATTATTTAGGTGGTTTCTATGAAAATGAATAGTGACATCTGAGCACATGTTCAAGATGGAGAGAGAGAATTAAATTTTTATTAACAACACATGAAGAAAAATCAAGGTAAAAATTGCTTGATAAGGAAACACATTTATTCTACATCCTTTTTAAACATGCTGTACCTTCAAAGGTGTTTTGGGTCAAAGGTGTCTCACCCCTGTAGGTGTGTAATTCCTTTTATTTTAAAATTAATTTATATAATATTTGAATAATAATCAGTTATTCACAGTATGCACTGTTACTGTTCATCTGTTAAACAAATCTCTTTTTTAGATCAATCTCAGCCTTACACATGCAAAAATGTGTGGTTATGCTTAGTAATTTTGTAAATTGAGTTTAAAAAGTGTGAGTTTAACAGTTTCATATTTTTTCTAATAAATATCTAATGTTTTTCTACATTAACCTTGTAGAAAAACCATACACACATTTTAAAAAAATATTTTAAAAGTTACAAAGTTACACATTAAAAGTGTATTCACAATTTATAAGTTCATGCTCTATTTAATATACAAATTCAGTTTATTTATTTTCTAATAAGCTCTTTAATACCAATTTAATATTAAATTTTAGAGTGTTACAGGTGTACAATCCAGCATTTGGTCCTAAGGGACTAATTTATTTCACTGACAAATGTATAATTATTGTATATATTGTGGAAAGATTGGTTAAACTAGATACAAAAATGATCTTAGACAATGTTTGACTGCCATAATTTGTTCATTTTGAAATTAAAGCTGTATATTGAGATGTGGTGGATATGACATTGTTCAGTTTACGATGTAAAAAAATGTTAAATAACAATTTCTCTTCATATTTCAGTTTGTCCTCTTACAGATCTTAAAACTAGACAAATTGTTTAAACTTATGAGGCTATGCTCTGCTAATTTTGAACAAGTTCTTTTTACTCAACTTCACAAGACTAAAAGTGCCCGTAGTTGAAGAATTGCACATATATTTTTGTATATGGCTATTAAAAAGTTGATTCATTTTACATTTTTAAATGACAAATAGTTAAGTTTCACTCAGTGTTAACTTGCCTTTTCACATATTTTTGTATTAAATACCATGATGGAAATCTTTGTAAGCATTCTCCTTTTCTGTCCAACAGGAATACAGTTTCCTCAATATACCTGATATCTATGCTGTGACAGTGTTTCACAGAACAGCACAAGACGTTAGCAGATTTGAGTCTCAAAGGGGTAAACCCCCGTTTACTCCCATCTGGATACTAAAAATCACATGGGATCATGTTTTACCTGTATCCTATCAAAAGATCAACTTGTCTGAGGTGAGTACTTGATGACTGAACACTAAGCAAGTTAAAGTATTATTAAGATACAATTAATAATACAGTTACATCAATGTCTAGACGGGATTGAAATTCAAAAATAATCACTTAATAATAATATAAATAAAATACTTTTTGTATGTAACTCAATTACCACCCATTTAAAATGTAACAGAAATGAAATACAGTAACTCATATTTTATCTTTTTCACCTCGTTCATTCAATAATATTCATAAATAAGTTACTTCTATTCCATTACTCAAATAATAGCACCATTACTATTATTAATATTGTTCATAATTTGAGTCAGGTATGACATTACAAACTAAAGTTAACATTAAGTTTTATACTTTAGCATACAGTAACTAATTGTACATAGTTTTTACAATAAACATCCATGACATACGGCTTTCTGAGAAGAGGCTAGAAGTGTTGAAAAAGAGATAACTTGTGTTAAATTACATAAACATGCAATAAATGTAACATTTATGGGGGCAAGAATATTGTACACTTAAATCCTTAATTTTACGGTTTATTTCCAGCAGCTGGGGTGCCTGAAAAAAAAAAAAAAAACGGCCGTTAAATTACAGAAATATACCGTAAAATAACGAATATTAAATTACAGAATTTTCCTCAAATTAAAATTTCTGGTAAATTTCTGTAATTAAATATCCGTTATTTTACGGTATATTTCTGTAATTTAACTGCCTTTATTTTATGTTTTTTTTCCGGCACCCCAGCTGCTGGAAATAAACCGTAATATTACAGAGTTTTTTACAGTGTAGATAACTAGAAATAGACAAGGCTAATAAACAACCAGAACAATACTCAGAATAAACAGGCAACCACAACTTGCAGCATTTCAGGAACCAACCCATATGAATTTTAAAGGCAAATGAGGAAATTGAAAATCATAGCACCAAACATTAAACATGCATTCAGTCAATGTATAAAAAGGTGTATGGTCCCAATTCAAACATCACTGACAAAAGCTTACAAAACGAAAACCAAATTAGAACATGTTAATTTCTCAGCAGCGGAGTATTTTAATTCACTACTTTAGAAGTGCATATTTAATAGATTTTTAATTTATCAGAGTATTTTATCTTAGGTATTTTTTTAAATTTTTTATTTTTACTTCATTACATTCCAAAACAACATACTGTACTCTGGAAACAAGCCTGGGCTAACATTTGGCTACCATACAGGCCCCCAGCGGGCTGCTTGCACAGGGCCATTGAGAGATTGCTCACAGGGAAAACTTTGGTCTCTTAGTGTTGGCCCCAAAAGAGCAACACTCACCTGGCTCCCAGGAAGCATGGATACACTGGACACACTCACTAACCTAGCCCACAGGAAGCCCAGACTAATCCTGCATTGACTGTGCATGGGCTGTCCTCACCTAGCCCACAGGATGCCCTTACTAAAATTGCAGGGTTCCACATTCCACCTCATTCATGTTGTCCCAACACAAATTGATTAGGTTAACTTAACACTTTTTGACAAATTATTTTATGGATTATGGATTTGAACATAAATTAAGTTGTCCCAATGAAATCTGAAGAATTGTGTTGTTTTAGCTCATTTTTAAATAAGTAGTTTGAATGAGCAAAAAAATATATATACATATATATATTTTTTGAGTGTAGCCCAAGATAACGATACAATGGATATTATTCACTGCAGCTAGCCTGCTCCAGAGTAGGCTAACTGCCAGGCTAAGATTAATTCTAGTGATTTATCTGCTAGTTTCGTTGTCAATGCTTTTGACAATGTATTACCAATAATTTTATATATGTTCATAATTGCTGTTTCAGATAGAAATATAAGGGAGTATAGATAAGAGATATAAAATTGGTGAATGATTAGAGAAAAAAATACATACAGTTGAAGTCAGAATTATTAGCCCCGTTTAATTTCTTTTTTCTTTTTTAAGTATTTCCCGATGATGTTTAACAGAGTAAGGAAATTTTTCACAGTATGTCTGATAATATTTTTTCTTCTGGAGAAGAAATTCTTATTTGTTTTATTTTGGCTAGAATAAAGCAGTTTTTAATTTTTAAAAAACATTTTAAGGTCAATTATTAGCCCCTTTAAGCTATATTTTTTCGATTGTCAACAGAACAAACCATCATTATACAATAACTTGCCTAATTACCCTAACCTGCCTAGTTAACCTAATTAACATAGTTAAGCCTTAAATGTCACTATAAGCTGTATAGAAGTGTCTTGAAAAAATATCTAGTCAAATATTATTACTGTCATCATAGCAAAGATAAAATAAATCAGTTATTAGAAATGAGTTATTTAAACTATTATGTTTAGAAATGTATTGAAAAAAATCTTCTCTCCGTTAAACAGAAATTGGGGAAAAACATAAACAGGGGGCTAATAATTCAAGGGGGGAAATAATTTAGACTTCAACTGTATATGTTGCTCAGCATAAACTTGTACACCCAGTTTTGAAAAAGACATTTTTATCAATTTCTCAGTGAATATAGTCAATTGCTGCATTTTAACAAAACAGTTTAATTACAGTTATATCCAATAAAATAAGAGTTTGGTCACCTAACATCTTTAGGAATAGAAAGATTATACATTTCAATTCAAATTCAAATTACGATCTACCAAATTTAAACTTTTTTTTCTGTTGACTTTCCCCTGTTTACTAAGATTTAATTTTATATTATTCCCTAACATATTAATTTAGGTGTATTAATTTTTGGACTGTGATGTTAAGTTTTGACTCACTAATCTAATGTAAATGCACAAATATATTTTTGTAAAGCATCTTATAGACAGTTTTAATTTAAAGAAAGCGTAAGGTATACTCATTATTAGTAGCAAAGTTTTGCTTAAAATATTACAATGCACACAACATTGTGTGTAACATATTAGAGTTCAAAAGAGGGCAAATTGTTGGTGTGTCTCACTGCCACATCTGTGACCAAGACAGCAAGTCTGTGACGTATCAAGAGCCACTTTATCCAGGGTAATGTCAGCATACCATGGATGAAGCATATGCAACAGGAGTAACTGGGAACGCAAAAGGAAGCTGTCTGAAAGGGATGTCTGGGTGCTAACCCAGACTCAATCCAAAAAAACATTAAATCACAGCTCCTCAACTCACTGTAGAATTAAATGTGCACCTCAACTCTCACCAAATTGGGAGCTCCTTAGTGTCAATATACAGTACATGGCTGGGTAGCAATAACCAAATCTTTAGTCACTCATGCAGTACTACCAAACCATGCTGGAGGACAATGCGGTTCAAACAGTGTATCCTGAAGGTGGTGCCTTGTATCAGGATGTAATGAACCAATGCACAAAACAAAACTGCTGACAGAGTGGGTTGATGAACATGAAAGTGAAGTTGAACATTTCCCATGGTCTGCACAGTGACCAGATCTAATTATTATTGAGCCATTTTGAGATGTTTTGGAGGAACAGAACATCAGGAAATGTTTTCCTTCACCAGCATCATGTAGTGACCTGCCCACTAGTCTGCCAGAAGAATGGCTCAAAATCCCACAAAAGGAGGCCCTACATCATACAATGAATTATTGTCGTCTAAAACCAGGTGTTTCAGTTTTATTATACAGCTGAAGTCAAAATTATTAGCCCTCCCGTGATTTTCAAATATTTCTCAAATTATGTTTAACAGGGGGCGACACGGTGGCTCAGTGGTTAGCACTGTCGCCTCACAGAAAAAAGGTGGCTGGTTTGAAACCTGGGTGGGTCAGTTGGCATTTTTGTGTGGAGCTTGCATATTCTCCCCGTTTGTGCATAGGTTTCCGCCGGGTTTCTCCGGTTTCCCCCCACAGTCCAAATACAAGCACTACAGATGAATTGGATAAAATTGGCCATAGTGTATGTGTGTGAATGAGTGTGTATGGGGGTTTCCCAGTGTAATTTGCTTTCAAAGTATTTTTACAGTTCAGTTTTAGCGATCTTCATGTTTACAATTGCGCTCCCTTCGCAGTGCACTTTGAAAACATTGATGTCATTTTGAACACAGCCGAGAGGAATTTATGTAATGTCTCCAAAGCTAGTATATTTTTTTACAGTCATTGCTCCAAAGCCTGTGTAAAAAAAACATAGCATACGTTAATGGTTTTATTTTATAGTGGGTTATTTTTTAGGAAATGTAGCCTACGTATATGACATGGGCCTGTTTGGTTTGAACATTTTCTGCAGTGGTTTGCATGTGTTCAAATTTGTAAAAGTAGACTTTTCAAAAAATAAATAAACAATTTCCTACTTAATAATAATATTAATCATCATCATCATCATCATTATTAATATTATTTTTAAAATATAATATTTTTTTTCATTTCCTAATAAATATTACATTTCTTAATAAATAGCTTCATTATTTATTTATTTATATGATTATATATGATATTAGATTATGTGTTAGCTTTTGTAAGGCCCTAATGTGCCATTTATATTTCAGTTAATATGAAAAACGAGTGTATGTTTTATCAAAACTAATATTCGATTTTTTTATGAGTGTGCGTGTAAACAATATAATTTGCACAAGGAAATTATGGGGTTCTTCTCTATATAAGTTGTTACCACTCCATTTAGAGGCATTTAGGGCATTTTACGTTATAACTACATGGTTGAAGCAATGGATCTGCGAAAGAAAAACTACAGGTTTTGGGAAACACTCGTCACTACATCGATGCATCATACTAGGTTATTATACAGGTAACATGATGATTTGACAAAAACAATATACTACACACATTGAAATGAGGGACTTGATGTGAGTGTTGCTGTCCCCACCCTCACCATCACTCTCTTGCCCTAGTTGTGTTGACACACCATGGGAAATGTTTTTACAATGAGGCCATTCATACAGGATGTGTTTAAAACCAGGTTGATGGAATGGGTCTTCAAACATATTGTCAAAGCTGAACTGTTTTTATCGGATCGTCCTGAATATGTACTTTAAAAACAGGCAGAATGCATGAATACTACCTGTGTGAATGACCGTTAATCACTAATTAAAATACATTTTATCTTGTTTTCCTACAGACCAACACTTTCCAGTGCATTTTGACCACAGATGGATTACGTTCAATTGCTCTGCTTCGCTACAGTGACATGAACTGGGGTCCAGGACAAAGGACCCATCATGATGCTCTTATAGGCTACACAGATGGCAAAAACAACTTCCATAATGAGATTCCAAATCCGCCAAACAACTTGTTTGACTCGGGGAGGGCGATATCGTCCTCAAACTGTGACAGGTAACACAGGCGAACTGGGGAAGCTGGTGTATGACTTGACAGGATCTGATAAAAACCAGCTCAGATCCACAGAGGCAATGCCAGTTATGGGCTTCAGTGAGCCAGATCCCAAAGAATGGGCATTAGGAATTGGCACCATGTCCCTGTACCCGTGTACAGGCACAGGAGGATCTGACCTTTGGGCCTGAGACTCTACCATCAGAACAGACTGCACAAGTGAGGGACCTGAGAAATATGAGATGGGGTGGCAAAAGGGCCGCGTCATTCAGTCTATCCTCTTTAACAAACAAAGAGCAGGAAAGAGATGCGTGTATGATCCAGAGGGGGCCCTGCTTGGCTGGATACAGTGAAAGGTTCTTTACCGAAGACAAGACACAACAGCATATAGGTAAAATGATCCCCAAGCTTCGGGGAGTATGGAATAGAGTAACTTATTTATGAATAGTATTGAATGAACGAGTGAAAAATATAAAATATTAGTTACTGTATTTAATTTCTTCTGTTTTCATTTTATACGGGTGGAAATTGATTTACATCCAAAACGTATTTTAAATAGAATTTTTGAATTTCAATCTCATCTAGACCTTGATGTTAACTGTAATTGCCAATTAATGTAAGCTGCAATTAACAATTTTTTTACTTCTGCTCATAAGAAAATAAGAGGGACCATAGTTTTGCGTAAGCTATTTCACATATCGTATGTTCACATATTTTCCTCAATAGAAAAAAAATGGACTCATTAAAAATGGGGTTATTTTATAAATTCAACTATTATTTTTCTTGTGTACTATATATATATAAATATATACAGTTGAAGTCAGAATTATTGGCCCCCTTTGAATTTTTTTTTTTTTAATATTTGCCAATGTTGTTTAACAGAGCAAGGAAATTTTTCTTTTGGAGAAAGTCTTATTTGTTTTATTTCGGCTAGAATAAAATCACAAAATCAAGGACAATATTATTAGCCCCATAAGCTATTTTTTTTGATCATCCACAGAACAAACCATCGTTATTCAATAACTTGCCTAATTACCCTGTCCTGCCCTTGTTAACCTAATTAACCTAGTTAAGCCTTTAAATGTCACTTTAAGCTGTATAGAAGTGTCTTGAAAAATATCTAGTAAAGTATTATTTAATGTCATCATGGCAAAGATAAAATAAATCAGTTATTAGAAATGAGTTATTAAAACTATCATGTTTAGAAATGTGTTTAAAAAAATTTTCTTTCCGTTAAACAGAAATTGGGGACTAAGGGGGGCTAATAATTCTGACTTCAACTGTATGTATATATTCAGGGTTTGTTTAGACTCAATTTTAATTAATTATTAATTCTAACCTCACCTGATTCATTTTATGTTGTTTCTAGACAATGATCTACTACCCTTTCAATGGTGCTGTGTTCAATCACCTCTTTGTAATGTCTACTTGGCAAAGAGACCACTAGACCGGTGCCAAGGGTATAGCTGGAACAGCTCTGACAGCACTATACCTGGGAACAGGGGAGCACCAGGAATTGGTAAGAGTGCTATGCCCCACCAACTCCTTTATGCAAGATTACCAGGGGAAATAATTTTATATAATTAAAAGAAAATATGGAAGAAACAACAAATCAATTCAAATGATATACTATTTGATCAATAAATATTAGCCAACATTAATAATTCAATGATACAAGGAGCATCATATCATTATACAGTGCATCCGGAAAGTATTCATAGTGCTTCACTTTTTCCATTTTTTTTATTTTACAGCCTTTTTCCAAAATGGATTCAATTCATTTATTTCCTCTAAATTCTACTCACAATACCCTATCATGACAATGTAAAAAAAGAGTTTGTGAAATGTTGCAAATTTATTAAAAATAAAAAAATCTGAAAAGTCACATGTACATAAGTATTCAAAGCCTTACTTTGTTGATGCACCTTTGGCAGAAATTACCCCCTCTTTTTGAATATGATGAAACAAGCTTGGCCACACCTGTTTTTGGGAATTTTTGCCCATTCCTTTTTGCCGTACTGCTCAAGCACTTTTAGGTTGAATGGGAAGCGACAGTGTACAGCCATTTTCAGACCTCTCTAGAGATGTTCAATAGGATTAGGTCTGGGCTCTGGCTGGGCCACTCAAAGACATTCACCGAGTTGTTGTGAAGCCACTCCATTGATATTTTGGCAGTTTGCTTTGGGTCATTGTCTTGCTGGAACCGTCGCCCTAGTCTGAGGTCAAGAGCACTTTGAAGCAGGTTTTCATTCAGGATGTCTCTGTACATTGCTGCATTCATCTTTACCTCTACCTGACTAGTTTTCCAGTTCCAACTGCTGAAAAACATCCCCACAGCATGATGCTGCCAACACCATGCTTCCCTGTAGGGATGGTATTAGCCTGGTGATGAGCGGTCACTGGTTTTCTCTAAGCATAACGCCTGGCATTCACTCCAAAGAGTTCAATTTTAGTCTCATCAGACCAGAAAATTTGGTTCTTATGGTCTGAGAGTCCTTCAGATGCCTTTTGGTAAATTCCAGGCAGGTAGTGGTTTCTGTCTGGCCACTCTACCATACTTCCTGATTGGTGGATTGCTGCACAGATGGTTGTCCTTCTGTAAGGTTCTCCTCTCTTCACTGAAGAACGCTGGGCTCAGAAAGAGTGACAATCGGGTACTAATCACCTCCCTGACTAAGGCCCTTCTTCCCCAATCACTTAGATGGTCTTAGATGGCACTTAGATGGCTTAGATGGCCCGGCCAGCTCTAGGAAGAGTCCTGGTGGTTCTAAACATCTTCCACTTAAGATGATGGAGGCCACTGTGCTCATTGGAACTTTCAAATTTTTCTGTAACCTTCCCCAGCCTTGTGCCTCGAGACAATCCCTGTCTCGGAGGTCTACAGACAATGCCTTTGTCTTCATGCTTGGTTTGTGCTTTGACATTCACTGTCAACCCTGGGCCCTTATATAGACAGGTGTATGCCTTTTCAAATCAGGTCCAATCAGCTGAATTTACCACAGGTGAACTCCAATGAAGCTGCTGAAACATCTCAAGAATGATCAGTGGAAACAGGATGTACCTGAGCTCAATTTAGAGCTTCACACCAAAGGCTGTGAATACTTCTATACATGTAATTTTTCAGGTTTTTTATTTTTTTATAAATTTGCAACAATTTAAAAAAAATATATTTTTTTCGCATTGTCATCATGGGGTATTGTGTGTAGAATGTTGAGGAAATAAATTAATTGAATCCATTTTGGAATAAGGCTGTAACATAAAAAATGTGGAAAAAAGTGAAGCGCCATGAATACTTTCCGGATGCACTGTCACTGATTTCTGATTTCTGTCAGATTTTGTCATTTTTTAAGAAATTAGCCTACCTGTTCCACATTGTTCTTTTTCATGTAGGCATGGTGTATGGTAGTCTTCATTTTATCACCTTTGATGGAAGTGAGTATACCTTTAAAGCCGTGGGGGAGTATGTTATACTTCGTCTCTCCTCCAGCACGGGATCAAACATCTTCACTCTTCAGGGACAAACAGTTGCTCTAGTGGTCAACGGCTGGCCAAACAGGTACCTGCTCTGGTACGATTAGCTGCCTTCCACCAGGGTGCTGGAAAGGTGAGTCTTATGTTTCAAACAGATAAAATGCAGATGGTCATGTATAATGTGGTTGTCACAATGTAAAGATCATCAAATGATTTCTCTCAAGGTTGAGTGGCGATGTGCTGAATCTGGGGATGGGCTGCGGTCTTGGTCAATGATGAGGACCATTCCTGTGTCCTGTTGGTGAGAAGACTTCATTTCACATGCTCATGTAAAGAGATAGACTTGCTGTTTATTCATTTTAAACACTAGTTATAATTTATTACATGTCATGAAATGGGCTTTGTCTAACATTCCCATTCACAACAAGTCTTCTCTGTGCCTGTGGGTAGAACCTATAAGTTATTTAGGTACTTTCTAACTACTGTTTGATGAATACTGTCAATTTGGACATACTAATCTTTTCATTTACTGTTTTAGCCTGCTATACCGCAGGGAAGTCAAATGTGTGATTTCAGGTGCTCCTCGTCTATTAGTTGTAACTTATCACCCTCTGCTGCTTTTTCAGGAGTGGTGCATTTAGAGGAAGAGGCCTTTGCAGTGCGCTGTACCTCCGTGAGTCGCTGTGGAGTTTGTGTATGGTGAAGGCCTGAATGTGGTCGTTTGGAGAGGTGATAATGGGAGGTTGTCCGCTCTGGTGGAGGTTCCTCAGAGGTTCTACAATCGTACACTGGGTTTGCTGGGACAATGGAGCTCAAACAGGACAGATGACTTCCTGCCTTTCTAATGGCCGTCTGGTGCCTGTTTTAAATAACAACACCCTTCTGAGCAGATTCTGCTTTCCTTTGGACAGTCATGTATGTGTTCTTCTTCAGATCGAGTATTATATTAGTGAGCTTAATGTGTATATGAAGAAACTGCAATTTATTAAAATTAATAACTAATTGACATTCAACATTATGAAACATTATAATGCCATTATTTTTATGCCTTTCATTCTTTTATAATTTGCAGTACCAAGTATCCAGTTACAATCACCAGTTGTTTAGGACTTGTGTAGTATGTCTTCCTGCAAGACAATTTAAGGACGTCACAGAGGGTGCTATAGGAGTTTTAATTTTCTTTGTTAATGCCCTTGTGAAGTCAAACACTAACAATAATCCAATGGGAAACTAAAGTGTTCTGAAAATTGTTATTTACAGGACAACTCTGTATTTTTTCTCTAAGATGTATTGAGAATTCACTGAATTTACGTACACGTCCTTGTGTTTTTGTCACAGGGGCTGTTCCTGCTCCAGAGAGCCTTCTGTTCTCAGAGCCTCCTACTACTCCATTCAGTCCGATCATGACAGAGCAACTGATTGTCCTCTGTGAGCCCAGATGTGCTGGCCAAACACAGCCAGGCTTGCCAGGGCAACATGCAGTGTGTGCATGACATTCTGGCCACAGGAAATACAAACCTAGGCAAAGATGTTCTGAGAGACCAGCAGCAGCTTCAAAACCTAACACAAATATATGGTTAGATGACTTTCTTTCTTAGTCTCACATAAATATCGGTAACACTTTACTTGAAGGGGTGTTCATAAAAATGATATGACACATCATGAATATGAATGAGATTTTTAGGGTTCGTGTGAATAAAACCACATCCTGTCCGTTTTCAAAACTCAGCTAAGGTTCCCTTGATCAAGACATCTAACACCTAACTAGTCCCTAGTTATTAAACGCATTGGTAAATAATTTTATATGACAACTTGACACATTTATACAGTGCATCATATCCTGTCTTGACTTAACTTATCATAAATTACATTTTATGATCCCTTTCTCAGGGGAACAAACTGAATTTGTCACTAAAAATTAAATGTGTCAGTACTCTGTCAAATAATTAAAAAATTCATGGCACATTTATAATGACCATATGACAGTCATGTTTATGACAGATTTATGACGTTATGACGTGATTTTAGAAGTTATGTTGTCTTGGTTGTGTCAAGTTTTTTTTATAACTAAGACACTTGCATGCTTTGTTGCCTTAGCAATATCAAGTTGTCATAAATACATCTTAAACAATGTAGGGTTTGCATTTAAAAAGAAATAACTATGAATGACACTTAGGGCCCTATCATACAGCCAAGGCAATAGGGTGCAAGACATGTTTTGCGTAATTTGTTGCTTATTTCAGGCCAGCGCAACCCTTATTTTTACATTTTGCACCACGTTGTTTAAATAGCAAATCCATGCTACTTTGTGGACTCATGGATGTCCCAGTCTAAAAGGAGGTGTGTTAAGGCGCATTGTTGGCACGTTGCTATTTTGAGAAACTGAAATAGTTTCTCCAAACAACCACTGACATGGTCCAACACAAAGCACGTTAGTCATGCGCCTATGAAGGTTCAAAAACCTAATACACACAGGATCTACAGCAACACACAAATATCTATACATATGAAAAAAAGGATTAAAATTACAAAAGGATTAAAAGTTACAAAAATTATTATTTACTACATAAATATAAAAACCACTGCCTTCATGCCTTCATGTCGGGTTTTTTTAGTTTATTCATGACAATTTGCATTATAATATTATTATTATTATTATTATTATTATTATTATTATTATTATTATTATTATTATTATTATTATTATCTGTTATATGCATATTTACTTTTGTTTTAATAAAAACAAGTTTAGATTAGTCCACCTGTCAGGTTTTGGAGGTGTACGCATCACATGGGGTTTCTAAAACAAGTGTTTTTGGATATAACTCAGTTTTTTTGACCACACTTTGTTATTATTGTTCATTTATTAGTTTGCTGGAAATTAGCACTGAATTTAGAAATAGTTTTGAAACAAATTTTTGCGCTTAACAAACAAAATTAAATATGTAGGCTAATGGATGTCTTCAGTGGAGTGAGTACAATACTGTTCCTTATCACGAAGTAAAGGAGTAAAGTAAAGAGGCCGAATGGAAGAGGCTCATTCTTTATCCTCGCGTAGATGGTTTTCTCACTAGTGAAGCATTCAGTTTTTCCCAAAGTTCATTCATTCATTCATTTCCTTCGGTTTAGTCCCTTTATTAATCAGGAGTTCGCCATGTAAATAGCAAATGCGCCATGGCGCGACGCAACTGACTCTTACAGGGAATGAGAGAGTTGAGACTCTCATAGGTTTAATGCACGTTATTCTCAAAACACACCCATAACTCAATGAAAGAATAAACTTTACCCTGTTAGACCATGTGCTGCAGCACAAACGGTATTTTTCCACCCTTAAAATAGCAAAAGTGGATTCAGACACACCCTTAATGCTTTTTTGCATGTGCTTTAGACTTTGCGTCTTTATCTTAAAATAGAACCCTTAATAACAGTTTTCAAAAGCATGCAAACTATCTCATTCATATTCATGATGAGTCCTGTCATGATTATAAAAGTTTCATGGCAGTTTTACAAACACGTCCTTCAACTAAAGTGTTACCAAATACCTTAACCTACTTATTAATGTATTGTAAAAGTTTTTTTATTCTGAATTTAAAAACAGCCAGGCTGCAGTTTTTATTAGACAACATTAGGCTTATTCTGAAAACGTAGCCATTTATACAATTCTGGAGATCCCGAATCATGTAGCCAGAAGTACGTATGGCTGCATTTCATCTTTAAAATAAACAATTTGGGGCGGTATGATGCTGTTCCTTTTCGTGCTTACCAGCTGACCGCTTACCTCCATGTGGACGGCTTTCCCAGTGTTACCAGTTTGTCCAGTAGCTTGCCACGTACGTTAGCAGACTTGAGAAGCAGAAATAAGGTTCCAAAAAGCAGATAAGACAAAACAAAAGCCAAAAAAAAAAAAAAAAACAAATAGTTAACACGATGACAATATGGTAAAATCTGAAAACGTAAAATCTAAAAATCAGGGGGCTTTTCTTCTCTGGATTTTTTTTGAAAACACTGTTGGTTGGGTTTCAGGAAGTGGGAGGGCAGGTCAATCGTTGCTTTTGAAAACACTATTGGTTGGGTTTAGGGAAGGAGGATGATGGGTCAGTCGATCACTCAGTCAGTCAGTCGACAACGGCCTCTGGTGGATTTATGCGAAAAGAGCAGGTGCAGATGGCACTTGCGAGAGAAATTTGAGATCTGAAAAAGCGTAAACAGCCTCTGCTGGATTCGCGAAAACAAAAACTGAAAAAAAAACCCATACCTCCTGGGATGTATTTGGGGCTCTCCAGAAATGTATATAGGGTTACGTTTTCAGAATGAGCCTGAGTTATTAAAAAACATAAAAAACAAATGTTAACATTAAAAACAGTGTAAAAAAAGGCCAAATTTGGTCAAATTTTCAAAGATTTTCAAAAAGATCTCAATATAAATGTTTTATAAAATTCTTCTAATTTGTTTTGAGGTAATTGTGAGTGATAAAATGTTCTTCTTGGTAGTTATCCTTTATTAATTATATTATTTAAATTAATTACATTCATACTGTTGTTTAATCAGTTCATTTCTTTTGCATGACTTCTGCGGGAACATGCCGCCCATTGTGACCGAGCCAACGGTTATCATGTGCAAGGTCAATAGTACAGTTAAAGTTCAGTTCAGGCCCAGGATCCAAACCGGGACCAAATCTTTTTTTTCCCTGACCTTACCCGCTCTCCACAAGTCCCATCGGCAGTAGTAAATACACAGAGAGTTTTAATTTTTGTAATTTAATAACTCTTTGAAATAAACTAACATATCTATAACATCCTGACGTTTCCTAAATATCTGTGTATTTCTTTCTAACATTGTTATTTTTAAATTACAAAACAGTAAAGAACTAAGCATTTCTACCTTTAATTACCATATTGGTCAACATGACTGCATGCATGTCTGCTACTTTTCGCTGACTTTAAATATGCATGCATTTTCTGGATTTTTCTTCATCGGATATTCTGTGCCGGTAAATAGCTCCTGTTTAAAAGTGAAAATGAAAGCGAGCCCCAGACCTTTGCGTGTTCTACTATCTTAGATACAAATTATAGGCTGTAGTACCAAAAAAGATAATATTTTTAGGGTCATGGTGTCATTAAATATGATGACAGACATTTAGAGCTTAATTTCAATATTTTAATATAAGCTTTGAATGTAAATATGACGGACAATATGACGTTTTATATGAGAACGGTCAGAATGACAGGTCTGCGTAAAACGTGCCTGATAAGTTGGCGGTTCATTCCGCTGTGGCGACCCCGGATTAATAAAGGGACTAAGCCGAAAAGAAAATGAATAAATGAATTATTAATATTAATAATAATATTGTTATTAATGGTAATCTTAATAAAAGCAATAATGACTGTTACATACAATAACAAAGCAGTTATAAAATTTAATTAAATATTCAACAATTGTTTTGAACTTGATGAACAGAATAATCTTTTTAAAAAAAAAATAAAAATTTACCCCAAACTTTTGACCGGTTGTGTAATAGCCATTATATTTGTATAATTTAGAAATAAATCCAACTGTAGCCAGATAAATCAGTGATGCAGCTAATTCAGTGTCACCCTTTCCTTGCATAAGAGAGGACTAAGGTGCAATTGCATAATTGCATCAGGTGAAGAGGGTATGTGTCCCAATTCTCTTTAGCTTGGAAGCATTAGGGAAAGGTAAAGGGCCAAAAAATGGCCATTAATAAGGATTTTTACTACAAAGAGCATCTGATTTATCACATTCATAAAGGTGTTAATGTTACGATCATGATCTTCAAAGAAATGTTTTGAGGAAAAAACCCTGCTATATGTCATTAATCATAGTCCCTCAATAACCCCAGGAAAATAATACACAACAATATTACACAACCGATGACTTGATAGAATAGAGCAGTCTGTCAGAAATGTCTGACAGCGAAATATTAGATTGTCTGAACAGTTTAATGTGGTAGAGAATAAGGTAATTCTACAACTAGATAAAGTTATAGCTATAGTTTCACTTAAAGTCAGCCTGAAGATTACAATTTCTCTCGCATATTATGAGTCTTTGGTAATTTGTGTGAAACTTTAATGTGAGTAACATCCCACATAACAAAATTCTTTGGCCCACACAATTAGTTTTTGCTTGGCCCACCTGCCACAGTGAATTACGGTACATGACTGGACCAAGTCTGGCTTCCTGATAAGGGCCAAACATTGGACCATATCTGGGTCAAGTCACAGCCAAGTTTATAAATCATAACTGGGCCTGAACTGGGCCAGATAGGTTGGTGTGTCAGTACCACTATGGATGTGCTATTCTCAAAGGAACCTGACTGGTAGAATTTTTTTCTTTACTCAAAAATTATTTAATGTATTTTAAATGTGGGTCAAGACAAGCCAAACTTACATAGGCCCACATATCAAGTTTTAACATCTGGGCCAAATACTACATTTCACATCTGGCCCAAATCTTGCATGCCACTTAAAAACCGTGCCACCTCTGCCAACCCGGGCATGTTTGGTCCACATGCTGTATCAAAAGGTACATATTTGTACCTGAAGGGTCCCTAATGGTACCTCAAAGGTACTTTTTAGGTACATTTGGGTACTAATATGCACTTTTTAGGTACCACTGTGGACTATTTGGTGTACAACTATGTATCTTTTAAAAAGGCCACTGCCCCAGTGGCAGTCCTGTACCTTTGTTTCTGAGAGTGTGGGATGTTGCTAAAGTAGAGGGAATGAAACTTGGCCAGTGCATAATCTATTACCCCATTAAGTCAAGGTCTATATCCATCCATTCCTGGTAGTAATAATTATCTATTTGTGCACAAGGTAAAGGAATTCTTTTTCTTTTTTGTATCAGCCTTTATTTCACACCCAGAGGCAAGTTAAAGCCCAATGGGAGTTCTAAACTTACTAGAAGAGAGAACATAATCATAGGAATATATGGGTGTTCCCTGTTATTCTGGTTTAGGATGTTCTTTGGTGCAGAGATGGTGTCATTGTGTTTGTACAGGAAGAACTTGGGGAAAAATAATCCACAGAGAAGGGAAATCACACACTTTCTGAAGCCTGAGACATACCCACTCTAATGTCTTGTAGGAAAACGGGCATCTGTGAGATATGCTGTGAGTACTGTCAATTTGATCTTTTTGTTTAAATGTCTTGATTTATTAATTTACGGTGACGCCAGTGTTAAATAATGAATCATTTAATATATCTTAAATTACCACTTATATGTATTTCCACATAAGTGAGGTAAATTATGAAATACCACTACCATTTTTAAAGACTTTGGGTACCAATATGTTCTTTTAAGATACTATATGAAACCTTTTAGGTAACTTTTTAAACGCTAACTCTATTAGTAACCTGTGTGCATTTATTTCTGAGGAGTCAGATCTAGATTTACATTTTGATTAACAGAAACCTGTTTTATTTTCTAATGTTTTCCTCTGAATTCTGAATTAAATTTGATATATTGGTTTAGGGGATGTTCTCCAAATAGTTTTAATAAATATATAAAAAAAAAAAACGGTCTCAAACACATCCATTAAGGTAAATATTTAAAATAAGATTTTAAATAAGATTTTAATTCACATGGTTTGTTTAGATTTGACACAAAAATTTTGTAATTTTTGTTTGAATATTATTCCGTAGAGATAAATGTGCCTTTTGGGTTAGGATGTTCAAACCATTATGTGACGTTGAATGGATTTTCTTTCCAGTAGTGATTAGCAAGAGATGTTTGTCATTGTTTGATTCTGGTGCACAAAACAGACAATGGCTGAATCTGACATACCCAAAAAATTCAGCACATGCCCAAGTCATAGATCAAGGAATACTGCAATATTTCTTCCTATTGCGGATAACAGCCAATGCTTACTTTAGTACAAACTTGAGATGTCATTTATCTCTCAGTCTGTTTTTTGTTTTATTTTGTGACAGTCATTATTAGAAACAGAACTTTCCCAACATAATCAAGTAAATGAATTAACAAAACTTTATGGTTTTGTTCTATAATTAGAAATGGTATACTCTAAAATGTACTTTAAGTTGAATTACTGTAGAGGGAGCATTGACAGTAGTAATTGAGATGGAAAAATTTAATGTAAAGTAAAGTAAATTGCTACTTCTAGAGTAAGATGCATTAGCGTTCTTAGGTTTCTTTGTGTTATTTTTGTTGGAGGTAGATAGTCATATGAACATATCCATTCCTTTTTTGAGTAATGAAATTACTTATTTGACTTGATGTGACTCTATAGATGTAAGGACCCACAGGTAACCTTTAACACTCATACCATTAAAGGCTTATTATTATTTATCTTCACATTTAGAATAACATTTACATTGTTTATTAGTTTCATTTTTAAGGCCATCTTTACATATTTAAACATAAATTTAAACATATTTCCTTTTAGCTCATTATTTGATGGTTTAGTTATATTAAATGGGCTTCTGGTGTACTCACTGATTCATTTGACATCAGATTTGTCTGGGGTTTGTTGAAGAATGCAAAAGTCTTTTTTTTTTTACCTGAGGAACATAAAAGTTCATGCAATTCTGGTAACAGTATTATTGTACATTTATGTGTTTGTACTTTGTATTCATTAGAGCTGTCCTCTACTAAGACTTTCTTAGTCGACCAGATATTCATTCATTAAGTCATTAGCCATTTCAGGCTGAAAAATCTTAAGAGAATTATTTGAAAATGGCAACAATGACACAGACAGGATGAAGGACTGAGGCCTTAAATAAAACATCTAATGAAAAAACACTGTGATGGACAATAATAACTGCCACTAGGCCAAAGCAAAAGACTTACAAATGAAACTTCAGATGAACATAAGTTTTAGCTTTAATTAGTTGCTAAATAAAAAGCATATTTACATTATTATTTAATGTAATTGTTTAATATTTTTAATGTAATCTTGTTAAAATGTTATACATTAAGTAATATCATAATCTACAAAATTAATACATTAAAAACATGTAAATAGGGTTTTTGTTTGACATCCAATTAAAACTAAAACTTATTTGATTAAATAAAATATAAATAACATAAAATAATGCTAATAATTTTAGAAAAAAATTGGCAATTGCAACTGATTGTCTCTGTTGTCATTTCTCAATTTGTTTTATATTATGAGGAAAGCAACACAAGTTTGCCAATATATTGTAGGGAAGAAGTGAGATCTGTCTTATTTACAATGAACCTGGCCTTAAATTAATGTGATCCAATGGAGTAGATGTATAAGGGATGGAGTGATGATATGATCCCACACTTTTGATTTGCTTCTCTTCGTTATTATGAGCAGGTCGATTTTCCAGATACACCTAACGAGCTTTTGTGAGGGGAGATGTTTTTTGCACTGCTCAACTGTGAGCGCTTCTTTATAATCAAACCTTTTCAAACATCCCGAGCACATTGCTGAGCATAAATGCACAATCAAAGTACAGCTATGCTGCTGGCTATCAGGTTGCAATTGCTATGTTTTCTTTTCACAACTAACTGTCTAACTTTGTAGACCAAGGCCCAATACCAATTGTATTTTTGTACCCCAACCCCTTCCCCTTCATCTTGCCCCTTAAAACCGAGTGTGAAGGGAAAGGGCTTCGAAATTTACTCCTAAGAAATGGGACAGCACTACAGCATCTCACAGTCATCAAATGTCATCGCGATCTCTTGCTTCATATGAGATCAGAAGATCATGACTGCTGTAGTTATTCTAGTTTTTTTTTTTGTTTGGTAATATAATCAGGAAACCACTGAAGGCATATATTATGTTATCATAACCATTTAATGTGGAAATAAGATTGTAACTACACTGCGCATTTACACAGTGGCCATATTCATCTATGTAACACACGAAAACACATTAATATTATAGCAGACACTGTAAAAAGGTCATTCCCAGCCACTAGACATTACTGACAGGGTAATTCGAGTGTCATCGAGTGTCAGAATGTTATGGGACTGCCATACAGGAGTTAATATTATGGATTCATAGACAGCGAAATTTAACGTTTTTTTTTAAACGTTTTTTTTAAGCATGCAGGTAAAACACGAACACGGTTATGAATATATCAAAACATACTGCTGTTGTGGCTGGTATGGTCCTGAAAAATCTCTGTTCGAAGGGCTATCTACCCCTTCCCCTATGCCCTATGCCTTCAAGCTAAAGAGAATTGGGACACCCTACCCCTTCACGTGAACGCACAAATGGTAAGGGGAAGGGCTAAGGGGTAGAATTGGGATTGGGCCCAAGTCTGTTCTGGTTGACTATCCATTAGTTGACTATTGTGCCTCCTCCCCTCTTCGAGGACTAGCCCCTCAAATAGTCTCTGCAATGCACTGCTCACAGCAGACAGTCCTCTGCTCTTTTGAACCTTTGCAATACATTTAAACAATTAGATAGAATGTTCCAATCTGTCACTGCCATTTTCAAAGCATATTTCAAGAAACACACACACTAGCAGCATTATAGACATGATGTGCCATTATTCCATTATGTGTTTTTTGCATTCTGTTGTGGTCAATTTTTGGTCAATAATTGCTGATCATCTCTTGTAGGAATCTGCTGCTGTACCTACTGTACCTGTGTACTCTGCTTAAGTACACAACTGCAGGTTAGTAACACATCCTTTTTCAGAGACTTATATGCTTGAATAACTCACGGTTGAGAATAGAGTTAACATATTGCCATGTGACCCAAGTCTTATCCATTCTGTCTACACAGTTGCAGAGCTCAGTGACTGTACAGCTGCAGGGAGTATATGCCACACTAATGCAGACTGCTTCAAAACACGTGATGATAAGTTTGTCTGCATGTGCCAAATGGGGTACAGGGGTACAGGAGTACAATGCCAGGACATTGATGAGTGTACTACTGGTCTACACAGCTGCCATGCAAAAGCAGTCTGCACTAACACTCTTGGTAGTTATACCTGTTCATGTCAAAATGGGTATTTTGGCGATGGATTCCAATGTCAAGATATCAATGAGTGTCAAACTATAATGGTGACTGCCATGTCAATGCATTTTGCACCAACAAAGATGGAGGAAGAGACTGCAGCTGCAAGTCTGGTTCAGTGGAAATGGATTTCAGTGTACGGATGATAATGAGTGTGCAAGACCAGGAATCTGCCACTGGAATGCTACTTGCACCAACAACCCTGGCTCCTACATGTGCACATGCAACCCTGGCTATAAAGGCGATGGAAATTATCTCTGCCTAGATGTCGATGAGTGTTCAGAGACACCTGGTGTTTGCTCTGCTTCTTTGGATACAAAGGTTGCAAGAACCTGCAAGGAACCTACACCTGCCTCTGTAACAGTGGCTATCAAAGCAACGGACAGACATGTGTGGACATCAATGAATGTGAAATCAACTTCTGCAGCCCATTTGCTGATTGTACTAACTTGCCAGGCTCATATCGATGTACCTGTCCTGAAGGATTTAATGGAAATGGCTTAGCTTGTGTAGACATTAATGAGTGTGATAGAAAGAACAGCTGTGACCCCAATGCATTATGTACAAATCTGCTCGGAAGCTACAAATGTTCCTGCCGCTCTGGGTTCCTGGGCATTGGTACAAAGTGCACTGACATTAATGAATGTGCTACTGCTAACGTTTGCCCAGCCGTTGCTGCATGTGTCAACACAGCAGGTTCATTCTTCTGTGACTGTGGTCAAGGCTATAACTTTAGTCAAAATCAGTGTGTAGATTTGGATGAATGTGCCATAGGACTTTGCAGTCCTTATGCTTCTTGTGAAAATATGCCTGGTTCATACAAATGCTCGTGCATAGCTGGTTTTAAAGGTGATGGGCTTGTATGCGAAGATGTGGATGAGTGCGTCACAGAAAAGCGGTGCCATGTTAATGCACTCTGTATAAATTTACCAGGGAAATACAACTGCAGCTGTATGGTGGGATATACAGGGAATGGTGTGTTGCAGTGCACAGATGTAAATGAGTGTCTTGTTGAAAATGGTGGCTGCAAAAACAGAGCAACATGTTCCAACAGTAAGGGGTCTTTCTCTTGCATTTGCCCCTCAGGCTTTCGGCTAGTCAATCATACCACCTGTCAGGACATCGATGAATGCCAGCTTCCTGAAAAGGTTTGTGGCACCAATGAGCAGTGCACAAACCTGGAAGGATCATATTCATGCCAGTGTAAAGCAGGCTTCAGTCGAATCATTGATGACTTCTGCTCTGATATTGATGAATGTGAACTTCAGAAACCTTGTCATCAAAATGCCACCTGCTTGAATTTGGCAGGCTCCTATTCATGTACCTGCAAAAGTGGCTTCAAGGGAAATGGTGTAACATGTGAAGACATAAATGAATGTGCACTTGGTGGTATATGCCATCTACATGCTAATTGCTACAACTATATTGGTGAATTCTTGTGTAAATGTCACCAGGGTTTTATAGGTGATGGTTTCACCTGTACAGATGTAGATGAATGTGTTGTTTCAAATGCTACTTGTCCAGGAATCTCTGTATGTGTCAATTCCTTGGGAGCATATGTCTGTTCATGTCTGAATGGGACAGTAGCATACAACAACACCTGTGTCTTCCCTAGTCTTGAATGTGATCCTGCCTGCCATCCACATGGACTCTGTCATCCTTCACCTTCTGGCTATCAATGTGTGTGTGATGTGGGATTCAAAGGGGATGGACTTACTTGCTCAGACATTGATGAATGTGAAGAGAATGTGTGCCTAATGAAAGAGACACAGTGTGTCCATAATCCAGGATCCTTTGAATGCATATGCAAAAGGGTTACTCTTTCAATGGAACAAAATGCACGGGTAGGTGCATTTTTTATTAATTAATTATTATTATTTATGTTTTTATTATACATTTAGCCTGAAAACTGACTTGAATGCACTGTAAACCAATATAGGAAAAAAGGTCTATTGGGTTCAAAATGTTATCTCTTACTCTTTCAGATTTGGATGAATGTGAATCTGGAGTCAGCAACTGCAGCAAGTTTGCACAGTGTGTCAATACAGTTGGGAGTCACCTTTGTTTCTGTCTCAGTGGCTTCACTGGTGATGGAAAAAAACTGTTCTGGTAAGTTTTCTCGTCCTTTTCAAAATTCTTTTGTGCGCATCTTTGCTTGCTTGAAGACTTTTTTCTTAGTCTTTTAGGGATTGTTTTCCTTACCCTGTCCCATTTGGATGACTTATAGACATTAATGAGTGCCACTTCCAAAATGGAGGATGCCATCCGTTGCAAGCTGCACTAACTCCCCTGGATCCTTCAAGTGTACCTGTCCGTTTGGCATGACTGGGTCTGGGTTTGATTGTCAGGATGTGGACGAATGTAAAGAAAACTCAACTTTGCCTCATAACTGCAGTCTCCTCGCCACGTGCAGTAACACAGAGGGTTCCTACATTTGCAAGTGCATGGAGGGATACTCGGGAGATGGGTTTACCTGTAATGATCTGGATGAGTGCTTTCCACATTCAACCTGTGGGAACAACATGACCTGTCAAAACTTTCCTGGAACATTTACCTGCACATGCACCCTTGGTCTGGTCTATGATCTGGGTACATGTGTAACTGAGAAAGACTGTAAGAATGTAACTAATGCATGCAACATCTATGCTGAGTGCAAAAAAGTTCAAGGGTCAAACTATTGCTCTTGCAAAAAAGGATTTCATGGAAATGGCAGAGACTGCAAGGATTTAGATGAATGCTCACAAACGGGAGCTTGCCCAAATTTGTCCTACTGTTTAAACACAGAAGGATCATTTCATTGTGACTGCTTGCAAGGTTACCGGTACAATGGGACACACTGTGATGACATAAATGAATGTAGTGTAGGAAACTTTAGTTGCCCTGTCAACAGTTCTTGTTACAATGAAGTTGGAGGCTATAATTGTTCATGTAACAATGGTTTCGTCTACTCTAACAACTCTGAGTGTTTGGATGTTGATGAATGTGCCACAGGGAAAGCACAGTGCCCAAATGCCTCAAACTGTCATAATACGTGGGATGGTATTCTTGTGAGTGCTGGGATGGGTATGTAGGCAATCAGACAGTCTGCAAAGATGTCAACGAATGCCTGAACAATTCTAGTTGTTCAAACCACAGTATCTGTGTTAACACCATAGGCTCATTTATGTGCCTTTGTGATGATGGATTCGCCTATAATGGCAGTGATACCCAATGTGAGGATATAGATGAGTGCTCAAACCCAGAGCTTGGGTCAATCTGCACTAATGGGACCTGCTTAAACACAATTGGCTCATTTTACTGTGTTTGTGATATGGGATTCTGGAGCAATGGAACTAGATGTTTTGACATAGATGAGTGTTCAGGATCACAGAATAAGTCAATATGTCAACTCCACTCTACATGTTCCAACATCCCTGGGTCTTACAAATGTCACTGTAACTCAGGTTTCCTGCTTAACAGAACAGAATGTCAAGACATTGACGAATGCCTTGCAGATGACAGTCCCTGCAATGCCAACACTGTATGTATAAACTCAGTTGGATCTTTCCATTGTCTTTGTGCATCTGGTTTTGAGAAGGATGGACTAAATTGTACAGATATCAACGAATGCCTTTCAAATGAAACCTGTCGTCCTGATCAGGTATGCATCAACAAACCTGGATCATACCTGTGCTCATGTCCACCGGGACATCAAGAGGAAAATGGTAACTGCATCGACAACAATGAATGTGCAAAAAACACGACCTGCCACCCCCTGGCAAGATGCTGGAACACAGTGGGGACTTTCACATGTCAATGTCGCTTAGGTTATGTTGGGAATGGGACATACTGTAAAGACATTGATGAGTGTTCCACTTCTTCCTCACGTTGCCACAAGTCAAGCAAATGCATCAATACCCAGGGTCTTATGTATGTGTGTGTGCAGCAGGTTTTGTTGCATTAGGTTCTGTTTGCGTGGATCTTGATGAATGTCAGGCCAATAGAGGTATATGCCATCCTGCGGCCACATGCTACAACTCCATAGGCGGGTTTCACTGTCAATGTGGCAATGGATGGAATGCCTCAGTTGGAAATGGACGTGGAATGGGTGGATGCATAGACCAGAATGAGTGTCTCTCACCTAATGTGTGTTATAGAAACAGAACCTGCACCAATTTCATAGGATCGTACAGCTGTGCCTGCTCTCCCAGAGATACCCACTGTTCACAGCTATCACTGATGGGTGGGCTATTATATTACATTTGTGAAAATTATTTGTGTAAAATAATACATCAATTTTTACTTTTATTGTGTAGTATTTACATAAATTCTGGAATAACATGATGCAGACTCATGTGACATGATGGCTACAATCATATCAGGACTTCCTCTTGATATTGTTCCCAATTCTACATTAATGGTGACTGCCATTTTGATATCACATGAAAATCAGACCAAAGTTAAACAAAAACCTAAAATAAACTTTACTCAAACTAATTTTCCAACAGGACAAAAACTTTTGTTTTACAATTTTTTACAATTTGTGATCAGAAGGTGCAGTTGGTTTTTGTGACCATCAAGCAACAGTGGCTAACCAAGCATTTTGGTTGCATTTTGTGTATACTTTCACAGAAAGTGACCTGTATCCATTTGGAGATGAAGCAGGTGATGCCAAGTTGACAATAACAACGGCAGATGGAATTTCTCCATACATCTTTCTTCCTACAGGCTTCCTATTCATGGGCAAACAATATGAACGGCTATTAGTAAGCATGCACAAATAACTGTTCACATTTTAATGACTATTTAAAGACGAACAGGCAAATTTATTTGAATGTGTTAAACTATTGTACCATAAATATATTGTAGGTATAGGAAAGTGTAGTTTCTTAAAGTTACATCTTAATAGATCTTGATATATACACATTTTTAGTTTTCAGATAATGGCCTGGTGCAGTTTCAGTCAGTCAATGAGAATGAGAAACTGTTGCTCCCTGCTCCAATCCCAAAGGGGTTTCATGGTAATGAAAGCCTGCCTTTGTTGGCAGTGTTCTGGGATGATGCAGACCTTACACTTGGTGACGGAAAACTGCTGTACCAGGTTAGTTTCACAAATACATAATGTCTAATAATTGTATGGTCTGTTTCTACTATAATGTTGAGGGAACCACATAACTAAAGTGTTTAAAGTCTGTAAACTAAAGCAGACATTAATCAAACAGTCAAATAATACTAAAGGGGACCTTCAAAATAACACTGTTTATTTACATTTAATTTGAATTCAGTGAGTTAATCTGATTTTATAGGAGATATGCTAGTTAAATATTTGAAATCAGATCAGCAAGATTTCAGGTTGTATAGATACAGTAGTTCCACCCTATGTAAGACAATGTTTTAACAAGGCTAACACATTTTAAAATTCAATACTCAATTGGGACTCTAACCACTTCTCATATATACAAAGTGTATATGGGTAATTCTTTAACTACGGGCACTTTTATGTCCTTTGATTATATATCCAAAATATATAATTTTCTTCAAATTTCTCTTTCTTTGTCAAACTAACAATCAACCTACTTTAAAATTTTTACTACCTTTTTATCATATATATTTTTCATATTATTCAACCTCCTATTAGGTGTCAAAATCACAGTTTTTTTTTTTACTTGTCGCACACCAAGAGATTTAAACTTCAACAATGAAAATAACAATTTAAAATATTATTTATCCGGTAACTATTAATGTATCTTAGTGAAGCACTAGTGAAATAAGTTAAATATTTTATGGTTATTATTGTGAGCCTATTATCAATATTATTTTTCATACAAAATATAGCTGTCACAGAGTATCAGTGTCATTTCCACCACAATACTCTGATATCGCTTTAAAATGTTTGTATGAAAGATTATTTAGGTGGTTTCTATGAAAATGAATAGTGACATCTGAGCACATGTTCAAGATGGAGAGAGAGAATTAAATTTTTATTAACAACACATGAAGAAAAATCAAGGTAAAAATTGCTTGATAAGGAAACACATTTATTCTACATCCTTTTTTAAACATGCTGTACCTTCAAAGGTGTTTTGGGTCAAAGGTGTCTCACCCCTGTAGGTGTGTAATTCCTTTTATTTTAAAATTAATTTATATAATATTTGAATAATAATCAGTTATTCACAGTATGCACTGTTACTGTTCATCTGTTAAACAAATCTCTTTTTTAGATCAATCTCAGCCTTACACATGCAAAAATGTGTGGTTATGCTTAGTAATTTTGTAAATTGAGTTTAAAAAGTGTGAGTTTAACAGTTCATATTTTTTCTAATAAATATCTAATGTTTTTCTACATTAACCTTGTAGAAAAACCATACACACATTTTAAAAAAATATTTTAAAAGTTACAAAGTTACACATTAAAGTGTATTCACAATTATAAGTTCATGCTCTATTTAATATACAAATTCAGTTTATTTATTTTCTAATAAGCTCTTTAATACCAATTTAATATTAAATTTTAGAGTGTTACAGGTGTACAATCCAGCATTTGGTCCTAAGGGACTAATTTATTTCACTGACAAATGTATAATTATTGTATATATTGTGGAAAGATTGGTTAAACTAGATACAAAAATGATCTTAGACAATGTTTGACTGCCATAATTTGTTTCATTTTGAAATTAAAGCTGTATATTGAGATGTGGTGGATATGACATTTGTTCAGTTTACGATGTAAAAAATGTTAAATAACAATTTCTCTTCATATTTCAGTTTGTCCTCTTACAGATCTTAAAACTAGACAAATTGTTTAAACTTATGAGGCTATGCTCTGCTAATTTTGAACAAGTTCTTTTTACTCAACTTCACAAGACTAAAAGTGCCCGTAGTTGAAGAATTGCACATATATTTTTGTATATGGCTATTAAAAAGTTGATTCATTTTACATTTTTAAATGACAAATAGTTAAGTTTCACTCAGTGTTAACTTGCCTTTTCACATATTTTTGTATTAAATACCATGATGGAAATCTTTGTAAGCATTCTCCTTTTCTGTCCAACAGGAATACAGTTTCCTCAATATACCTGATATCTATGCTGTGACAGTGTTTCACAGAACAGCACAAGACGTTAGCAGATTTGAGTCTCAAAGGGGTAAACCCCCGTTTACTCCCATCTGGATACTAAAAATCACATGGGATCATGTTTTACCTGTATCCTATCAAAAGATCAACTTGTCTGAGGTGAGTACTTGATGACTGAACACTAAGCAAGTTAAAGTATTATTAAGATACAATTAATAATACAGTTACATCAATGTCTAGACGGGATTGAAATTCAAAAATAATCACTTAATAATAATATAAAATAAAATACTTTTTGGATGTAACTCAATTACCACCCATTTAAAATGTAACAGAAATGAAATACAGTAACTCATATTTTATCTTTTTCACTCGTTCATTCAATAATATTCATAAATAAGTTACTTCTATTCCATTACTCAAATAATAGCACCATTACTATTATTAATATTGTTCATAATTTGAGTCAGGTATGACATTACAAACTAAAGTTAACATTAAGTTTTATACTTTAGCATACAGTAACTAATTGTACATAGTTTTTACAATAAACATCCATGACATACGGCTTTCTGAGAAGAGGCTAGAAGTGTTGAAAAAGAGATAACTTGTGTTAAATTACATAAACATGCAATAAATGTAACATTTATGGGGGCAAGAATATTGTACACTTAAATCCTTAATTTTACGGTTTATTTCCAGCAGCTGGGGTGCCTGAAAAAAAAAAAAAAACGGCCGTTAAATTACAGAAATATACCGTAAAATAACGAATATTAAATTACAGAATTTTCCTCAAATTAAAATTTCTGGTAAATTTCTGTAATTAAATATCCGTTATTTTACGGTATATTTCTGTAATTTAACTGCCTTTATTTTATGTTTTTTTTCCGGCACCCCAGCTGCTGGAAATAAACCGTAATATTACAGAGTTTTTACAGTGTAGATAACTAGAAATAGACAAGGCTAATAAACAACCAGAACAATACTCAGAATAAACAGGCAACCACAACTTGCAGCATTTCAGGAACCAACCCATATGAATTTTAAAGGCAAATGAGGAAATTGAAAATCATAGCACCAAACATTAACATGCATTCAGTCAATGTATAAAAAGGTGTATGGTCCCAATTCAAACATCACTGACAAAAGCTTACAAAACGAAAACCAAATTAGAACATGTTAATTCTCAGCAGCGGAGTATTTTAATTCACTACTTTAGAAGTGCATATTTAATAGATTTTTAATTTATCAGAGTATTTTTATCTTAGGTATTTTTTTAAATTTTTTATTTTTACTTCATTACATTCCAAAACAACATACTGTACTCTGGAAACAAGCCTGGGCTAACATTTGGCTACCATACAGGCCCCCAGCGGGCTGCTTGCACAGGGCCATTGAGAGATTGCTCACAGGGAAAACTTTGGTCTCTTAGTGTTGGCCCCAAAGAGCAACACTCACCTGGCTCCCAGGAAGCATGGATACACTGGACACACTCACTAACCTAGCCCACAGGAAGCCCAGACTAATCCTGCATTGACTGTGCATGGGCTGTCCTCACCTAGCCCACAGGATGCCCTTACTAAAATTGCAGGGTTCCACATTCCACTCATTCATGTTGTCCCAACACAAATTGATTAGGTTAACTTAACACTTTTTGACAAATTTATTTTATGGATTATGGATTGAACATAAATTAAGTTGTCCCAATGAAATCTGAAGAATTGTGTTGTTTTAGCTCATTTTAAATAAGTAGTTTGAATGAGCAAAAAAATATATATACATATATATATTTTTGAGTGTAGCCCAAGATAACGATACAATGGATATTTATTCACTGCAGCTAGCCTGCTCCAGAGTAGGCTAACTGCCAGGCTAAGATTAATTCTAGTGATTTATCTGCTAGTTTCGTTGTCAATGCTTTTGACAATGTATTACCAATAATTTTATATATGTTCATAAATTGCTGTTTCAGATAGAAATATAAGGGAGATATAGATAAGAGATATAAAATTGGTGAATGATTAGAGAAAAAAATACATACAGTTGAAGTCAGAATTATTAGCCCCGTTTAATTTCTTTTTTCTTTTTTAAGTATTTCCCGAATGATGTTTAACAGAGTAAGGAAATTTTCACAGTATGTCTGATAATATTTTTTCTTCTGGAGAAATTCTTATTTGTTTTATTTTGGCTAGAATAAAAGCAGTTTTTAATTTTTTAAAAAACATTTTAAGGTCAAAATTATTAGCCCCTTTAAGCTATATTTTTTCGATTGTCAACAGAACAAACCATCATTATACAATAACTTGCCTAATTACCCTAACCTGCCTAGTTAACCTAATTAACATAGTTAAGCCTTTAAATGTCACTATAAGCTGTATAGAAGTGTCTTGAAAAATATCTAGTCAAATATTATTTACTGTCATCATAGCAAAGATAAAATAAATCAGTTATTAGAAATGAGTTATTTAAACTATTATGTTTAGAAATGTATTGAAAAAAATCTTCTCTCCGTTAAACAGAAATTGGGGAAAAACATAAACAGGGGGCTAATAATTCAAGGGGGGAAATAATTTAGACTTCAACTGTATATGTTGCTCAGCATAAACTTGTACACCCAGTTTTGAAAAAGACATTTTTATCAATTTCTCAGTGAATATAGTCAATTGCTGCATTTTAACAAAACAGTTTAATTACAGTTATATCCAATAAAATAAGAGTTTGGTCACCTAACATCTTTAGGAATAGAAAGATTATACATTTCAATTCAAATTCAAATTACGATCTACCAAATTTAAACTTTTTTTTTCTGTTGACTTTCCCCTGTTTACTAAGATTTAATTTTATATTATTCCCTAACATATTAATTTAGGTGTATTAATTTTTGGACTGTGATGTTAAGTTTTGACTCACTAATCTAATGTAAATGCACAAATATATTTTTGTAAAGCATCTTATAGACAGTTTTAATTTAAAAGAAAGCGTAAGGTATACTCATTTATTAGTAGCAAAGTTTTGCTTAAAATATTACAATGCACACAACATTGTGTGTAACATATTAGAGTTCAAAAGAGGGCAAATTGTTGGTGTGTCTCACTGCCACATCTGTGACCAAGACAGCAAGTCTGTGACGTATCAAGAGCCACTTTATCCAGGGTAATGTCAGCATACCATGGATGAAGCATATGCAACAGGAGTAACTGGGAACGCAAAAGGAAGCTGTCTGAAAGGGATGTCTGGGTGCTAACCCAGACTCAATCCAAAAAACATTAAATCACAGCTCCTCAACTCACTGTAGAATTAAATGTGCACCTCAACTCTCACCAAATTGGGAGCTCCTTAGTGTCAATATACAGTACATGGCTGGGGTAGCAATAACCAAATCTTTAGTCACTCATGCAGTACTACCAAACCATGCTGGAGGACAATGCGGTTCAAACAGTGTATCCTGAAGGTGGTGCCTTGTATCAGGATGTAATGAACCAATGCACAAAACAAAACTGCTGACAGAGTGGGTTGATGAACATGAAAGTGAAGTTGAACATTTCCCATGGTCTGCACAGTGACCAGATCTAATTATTATTGAGCCATTTTGAGATGTTTTGGAGGAACAGAACATCAGGAAATGTTTTCCTTCACCAGCATCATGTAGTGACCTGCCCACTAGTCTGCCAGAAGAATGGCTCAAAATCCCACAAAAGGAGGCCCTACATCATACAATGAATTATTGTCGTCTAAAACCAGGTGTTTCAGTTTTATTATACAGCTGAAGTCAAAATTATTAGCCCTCCCGTGATTTTCAAATATTTCTCAAATTATGTTTAACAGGGGGCGACACGGTGGCTCAGTGGTTAGCACTGTCGCCTCACAGAAAAAAGGTGGCTGGTTTGAAACCTGGGTGGGTCAGTTGGCATTTTTGTGTGGAGCTTGCATATTCTCCCCGTTTGTGCATAGGTTTCCGCCGGGTTCTCCGGTTTCCCCCACAGTCCAAATACAAGCACTACAGATGAATTGGATAAAATTGGCCATAGTGTATGTGTGTGAATGAGTGTGTATGGGGGTTTCCCAGTGTAATTTGCTTTCAAAGTATTTTTACAGTTCAGTTTTAGCGATCTTCATGTTTACAATTGCGCTCCCTTCGCAGTGCACTTTGAAAACATTGATGTCATTTTGAACACAGCCGAGAGGAATTTATGTAATGTCTCCAAAGCTAGTATATTTTTTTACAGTCATTGCTCCAAAGCCTGTGTAAAAAAAAACATAGCATACGTTAATGGTTTTATTTTATAGTGGGTTATTTTTTAGGAAATGTAGCCTACTGTATATGACATGGGCCTGTTGGTTTGAACATTTCTGCAGTGGTTTGCATGTGTCAAATTGTAAAAGTAGACTTTTCAAAAAATAAATAAACAATTTCCTACTTAATAATAATATTAATCATCATCATCATCATCATTATTAATATTATTTTTAAAATATAATATTTTTTTCATTTCCTAATAAATATTACATTTCTTAATAAATAGCTTCATTATTTATTTATTTATATGATTTATATATGATATTAGATTATGTGTTAGCTTTTGTAAGGCCCTAAATGTGCCATTTATATTTCAGTTAATATGAAAAACGAGTGTATGTTTTTATCAAAACTAATATTCGATTTTTTTATGAGTGTGCGTGTAAAACAATATAATTTGCACAAGGAAATTATGGGGTTCTTCTCTATATAAGTTGTTACCACTCCATTTAGAGCATTTAGGGCATTTTACGTTATAACTAACATGGTTGAAGCAATGGATCTGCGAAAGAAAAACTACAGGTTTTGGGAAACACTCGTCACTACATCGATGCATCATACTAGGTTATTATACAGGTAACATGATGATTTGACAAAAACAATATACTACAACATTGAAATGAGGGACTTGATGTAGTGTTGCTGTCCCCACCCTCACCATCACTCTCTGCCCTAGTTGTGTTGACACACCATGGGAAATGTTTTTACAATGAGGCCATTCATACAGGATGTGTTTAAAACCAGGTTGATGGAATGGGTCTTCAAACATATTGTCAAAGCTGAACTGTTTTTATCGGATCGTCCTGAATATGTACTTTAAAAACAGGCAGAATGCATGAATACTACCTGTGTGAATGACCGTTAATCACTAATTAAAATACATTTTATCTTGTTTTCTACAGACCAACACTTTCCAGTGCATTTTGACCACAGATGGATTACGTTCATTTGCTCTGCTTCGCTACAGTGACATGAACTGGGGTCCAGGACAAAGGACCCATCATGATGCTCTTATAGGCTACACAGATGGCAAAAACAACTTCCATAATGAGATTCCAAATCCGCCAAACAACTTGTTTGACTCGGGAGGGCGATATCGTCCTCAAACTGTGACAGGTAACACAGGCGAACTGGGGAAGCTGGTGTATGACTTGACAGGATCTGATAAAACCAGCTCAGATCCACAGAGGCAATGCCAGTTATGGGCCTTCAGTGAGCCAGATCCCAAAGAATGGGCATTAGGATTGGCACCATGTCCCTGTACCCGTGTACAGGCACAGGAGGATCTGACCTTTGGGCCTGAGACTCTACCATCAGAACAGACTGCACAAGTGAGGGACCTGAGAAATATGAGATGGGGTGGCAAAAAGGGCCGCGTCATTCAGTCTATCCTCTTTAACAAACAAAGAGCAGGAAAGAGATGCGTGTATGATCCAGAGGGGGCCCTGCTGGCTGGATACAGTGAAAGGTTCTTTACCGAAGACAAGACACAACAGCATATAGGTAAAATGATCCCCAAGCTTCGGGGAGTAATGGAATAGAAGTAACTTATTTATGAATAGTATTGAATGAACGAGTGAAAAATATAAAATATTAGTTACTGTATTTAATTTCTGTTTTCATTTTATACGGGTGGAAATTGATTTACATCCAAAACGTATTTTAAATAGAATTTTTGAATTTCAATCTCATCTAGACCTTGATGTTAACTGTAATTGCCAATTAATGTAAGCTGCAATTAACAATTTTTTTACTTCTGCTCATAAGAAAATAAGAGGGACCATAGTTTTGCGTAAGCTATTTCACATATCGTATGTTCACATATTTTCCTCAATAGAAAAAAAATGGACTCATTAAAAATGGGGTTATTTTTATAAATTCAACTATTATTTTTTCTTGTGTACTATATATATATAAATATATACAGTTGAAGTCAGAATTATTGGCCCCCTTTGAATTTTTTTTTTTTTAATATTTGCCAAATGTTGTTTAACAGAGCAAGGAAATTTTTTCTTTTGGAGAAAGTCTTATTTGTTTTATTTCGGCTAGAATAAAATCACAAAATCAAGGACAATATTATTAGCCCCATAAGCTATTTTTTTTGATCATCCACAGAACAAACCATCGTTATTCAATAACTTGCCTAATTACCCTGTCCTGCCTTGTTAACCTAATTAACCTAGTTAAGCCTTTAAATGTCACTTTAAGCTGTATAGAAGTGTCTTGAAAAATATCTAGTAAAGTATTATTTAATGTCATCATGGCAAAGATAAAATAAATCAGTTATTAGAAATGAGTTATTAAAACTATCATGTTTAGAAATGTGTTTAAAAAATTTTCTTTCCGTTAAACAGAAATTGGGGACTAAGGGGGGCTAATAATTCTGACTTCAACTGTATGTATATATTCAGGGTTTGTTTAGACTCAATTTTAAATTAATTATTAATTCTAACCTCACCTGATTCATTTTTATGTTGTTTCTAGACAATGATCTACTACCCTTTCAATGGTGCTGTGTTCAATCACCTCTTTGTAATGTCTACTTGGCAAAGAGACCACTAGACCGGTGCCAAGGGTATAGCTGGAACAGCTCTGACAGCACTATACCTGGGAACAGGGGAGCACCAGGAATTGGTAAGAGTGCTATGCCCCACCAACTCCTTTATGCAAGATTACCAGGGGAAATAATTTTATATAATTAAAAGAAATATGGAAGAAACAACAAATCAATTCAAAATGATATACTATTTTGATCAAATAAATATTAGCCAACATTAATAATTCAATGATACAAGGAGCATCATATCATTATACAGTGCATCCGGAAAGTATTCATAGTGCTTCACTTTTTCCATTTTTTTTATTTTACAGCCTTTTTCCAAAATGGATTCAATTCATTTATTTCCTCTAAATTCTACTCACAATACCCTATCATGACAATGTAAAAAAAGAGTTTGTGAAATTGTTGCAAATTTATTAAAAATAAAAAATCTGAAAAGTCACATGTACATAAGTATTCAAAGCCTTACTTTGTTGATGCACCTTTGGCAGAAATTACCCCCTCTTTTTGAATATGATGAAACAAGCTTGGCACACCTGTTTTTGGGAATTTTTGCCCATTCCTTTTTGCCGTACTGCTCAAGCACTTTTAGGTTGAATGGGAAGCGACAGTGTACAGCCATTTTCAGACCTCTCTAGAGATGTTCAATAGGATTAGGTCTGGGCTCTGGCTGGGCCACTCAAAGACATTCACCGAGTTGTTGTGAAGCCACTCCATTGATATTTTGGCAGTTTGCTTTGGGTCATTGTCTTGCTGGAACCGTCGCCCTAGTCTGAGGTCAAGAGCACTTTGAAGCAGGTTTTCATTCAGGATGTCTCTGTACATTGCTGCATTCATCTTTACCTCTATCCTGACTAGTTTTCCAGTTCCAACTGCTGAAAAACATCCCCACAGCATGATGCTGCCAACACCATGCTTCACTGTAGGGATGGTATTAGCCTGGTGATGAGCGGTCACTGGTTTTCTCTAAGCATAACGCCTGGCATTCACTCCAAAGAGTTCAATTTTAGTCTCATCAGACCAGAAAATTTGGTTTCTTATGGTCTGAGAGTCCTTCAGATGCCTTTTGGTAAATTCCAGGCAGGTAGTGGTTTCTGTCTGGCCACTCTACCATACTTTCCTGATTGGTGGATTGCTGCACAGATGGTTGTCCTTCTGTAAGGTTCTCCTCTCTTCACTGAAGAACGCTGGAGCTCAGAAAGAGTGACAATCGGGTTACTAATCACCTCCCTGACTAAGGCCCTTCTTCCCCAATCACTTAGATGGTCTTAGATGGCACTTAGATGGCTTAGATGGCCGGCCAGCTCTAGGAAGAGTCCTGGTGGTTCTAAACATCTTCCACTTAAGATGATGGAGGCCACTGTGCTCATTGGAACTTTCAAATTTTTCTGTAACCTTCCCCAGCCTTGTGCCTCGAGACAATCCTGTCTCGGAGGTCTACAGACAATGCCTTTGTCTTCATGCTTGGTTTGTGCTTTGACATTCACTGTCAACCCTGGGCCCTTATATAGACAGGTGTATGCCTTTTCAAATCAGGTCCAATCAGCTGAATTTACCACAGGTGAACTCCAATGAAGCTGCTGAAACATCTCAAGAATGATCAGTGGAAACAGGATGTACCTGAGCTCAATTTAGAGCTTCACACCAAAGGCTGTGAATACTTCTATACATGTAATTTTTCAGGTTTTTTATTTTTTATAAATTTGCAACAATTTAAAAAAATATATTTTTTTCGCATTGTCATCATGGGGTATTGTGTGTAGAATGTTGAGGAAATAAATTAATTGAATCCATTTTGGAATAAGGCTGTAACATAAAAAATGTGGAAAAAGTGAAGCGCCATGAATACTTTCCGGATGCACTGTCACTGATTTCTGATTTCTGTCAGATTTTGTCATTTTTTAAGAAATTAGCCTACCTGTTCCACATTGTTCTTTTTCATGTAGGCATGGTGTATGGTAGTCTTCATTTTATCACCTTTGATGGAAGTGAGTATACCTTTAAAGCCGTGGGGGAGTATGTTATACTTCGTCTCTCCTCCAGCACGGGATCAAACATCTTCACTCTTCAGGGACAAACAGTTGCTCTAGTGGTCAACGGGCTGGCCAAACAGGTACCTGCTCTGGTACGATTAGCTGCCTTCCACCAGGGTGCTGGAAAGGTGAGTCTTATGTTTCAAACAGATAAAATGCAGATGGTCATGTATAAATGTGGTTGTCACAATGTAAAGATCATCAAATGATTTCTCTCAAGGTTGAGTGGCGATGTGCTGAATCTGGGGATGGGCTTGCGGTCTTGGTCAATGATGAGGACATTCCTGTGTCTGTTGGTGAGAAGACTTCATTTCACATGCTCATGTAAAGAGATAGACTTGCTGTTTATTCATTTTAAACACTAGTTATAATTTATTACATGTCATGAAATGGCTTTGTCTAACATTCCCATTCACAACAAGTCTTCTCTGTGCCTGTGGGTAGAACCTATAAGTTATTTAGGTACTTTCTAACTACTGTTTGATGAATACTGTCAATTTGGACATACTAATCTTTTCATTTACTGTTTTAGCCTGCTATAACCGCAGGGAAGTCAAATGTGTGATTTCAGGTGCTCCTCGTCTATTAGTTGTAACTTATCACCCTCTGCTGCTTTTTCAGGAGTGGTGCATTTAGAGGAAGAGGCCTTTGCAGTGCGCTGTACCTCCGTGAGTCGCTGTGGAGTTGTGTATGGTGAAGGCCTGAATGTGGTCGTTTGGAGAGGTGATAATGGGAGGTTGTCCGCTCTGGTGGAGGTTCCTCAGAGGTTCTACAATCGTACACTGGGTTTGCTGGGACAATGGAGCTCAAACAGGACAGATGACTTCCTGCTTTCTAATGGCCGTCTGGTGCCTGTTTTAAATAACAACACCCCTTCTGAGCAGATTCTGCTTTCCTTTGGACAGTCATGTATGTGTTTTCTTCAGATCGAGTATTATATTAGTGAGCTAATGTGTATATGATAGAAACTGCAATTTATTTAAAATTAATAACTAATTGACATTCAACATTATGAAACATTATAATGCCATTATTTTTATGCCTTTCATTCTTTTATAATTTGCAGTACCAAGTATCCAGTTACAATCACCAGTTGTTTAGGACTTGTGTAGTATGTCTTCCTGCAAGACAATTTAAGGACGTCACAGAGGGTGCTATAGGAGTTTTAATTTTCTTTGTTAATGCCCTTGTGAAGTCAAACACTAACAATAATCCAATGGGAAACTAAGTGTTCTGATATTTGTTATTTACAGGACAACTCTGTATTTTTCTCTAAGATGTTATGAGAATTCACTGAATTTACGTACACGTCCTTGTGTTTTTGTACAGGGGCTGTTCCTGCTCCAGAGAGCCTTCTGTTCTCAGAGCCTCCTACTACTCCATTCAGTCCGATCATGACAGAGCAACTGATGTCCTCTGTGAGCCCAGATGTGCTGGCCAAACACAGCCAGGCTTGCCAGGGCAACATGCAGTGTGTGCATGACATTCTGGCCACAGGAAATACAAACCTAGGCAAAGATGTTCTGAGAGACCAGCAGCAGCTTCAAAACCTAACACAAATATATGGTTAGATGACTTTCTTTCTTAGTCTCACATAAATATCTGGTAACACTTTACTTGAAGGGGTGTTCATAAAAATGATATGACACATCATGAATATGAATGAGATTTTTAGGGTTCGTGTGAATAAAACCACATCCTGTCCGTTTTCAAAACTCAGCTAAGGTTCCCTTGATCAAGACATCTAACACCTAACTAGTCCCTAGTTATTAAACGCATTGGTAAATAATTTATATATGACAACTTGACACATTTATACAGTGCATCATATCCTGTCTTGACTTAACTTATCATAAATTACATTTTATGATCCCTTTCTCAGGGGAACAAACTGAATTTGTCACTAAAAATTAAATGTGTCAGTACTCTGTCAAATAATTAAAAAATTCATGGCACATTTATAATGACCATATGACAGTCATGTTTATGACAGATTTATGACGTTATGACGTGATTTTAGAAGTTATGTTGTCTTGGTTGTGTCAAGTTTTTTTTATAACTAAGACACTTGCATGCTTTGTTGCCTTAGCAATATCAAGTTGTCATAAATACATCTTAAACAATGTAGGGTTTGCATTTAAAAAGAAATAACTATGAATGACACTTAGGGCCCTATCATACAGCCAAGGCAATAGGGTGCAAGACATGTTTTGCGTAATTTGTTGCTTATTTCAGGCCAGCGCAACCCTTATTTTTACATTTTGCACCACGTTGTTTAAATAGCAAATCCATGCTACTTTGTGGACTCATGGATGTCCCAGTCTATAAAGGAGGTGTGTTAAGGCGCATTGTTGGCACGTTGCTATTTTGAGAAACTGAAATAGTTTCTCCAAACAACCACTGACATGGTCCAACACAAAGCACGTTAGTCATGCGCCTATGAAGGTTCAAAAACCTAATACACACAGGATCTACAGCAACACACAAATATCTATACATATGAAAAAAAGGATTAAAATTACAAAAGGATTAAAAGTTACAAAAATTATTATTTACTACATAAATATAAAAACCACTGCCTTCATGCCTTCATGTCGGGTTTTTTTAGTTTATTCATGACAATTTGCATTTATATAATATTATTATTATTATTATTATTATTATTATTATTATTATTATTATTATTATTATTATTATCTGTTATATGCATATTTACTTTTGTTTTAATAAAAACAAGTTTAGATTAGTCCACCTGTCAGGTTTTGGAGGTGTACGCATCACATGGGGTTTCTAAAACAAGTGTTTTTGGATATAACTCAGTTTTTTTGACCACACTTTGTTATTATTGTTCATTTATTAGTTTGCTGGAAATTAGCACTGAATTTAGAAATAGTTTTGAAACAAATTTTTGCGCTTAACAAACAAAATTAAATATGTAGGCTAATGGATGTCTTCAGTGGAGTGAGTACAATACTGTTCCTTATCCACGAAGTAAAGGAGTAAAGTAAAGAGGCCGAATGGAAGAGGCTCATTCTTTATCCTCGCGTAGATGGTTTTCTCACTAGTGAAGCATTCAGTTTTTCCCAAAGTTCATTCATTCATTCATTTCCTTCGGTTTAGTCCCTTTATTAATCAGGAGTTCGCCATGTAAATAGCAAATGCGCCATGGCGCGACGCAACTGACTCTTACAGGGAATGAGAGAGTTGAGACTCTCATAGGTTTAATGCACGTTATTCTCAAAACACACCCATAACTCAATGAAAGAATAAACTTTACCCTGTTAGACCATGTGCTGCAGCACAAACGGTATTTTTCCACCCTTAAAATAGCAAAAGTGGATTCAGACACACCCTTAATGCTTTTTTGCCATGTGCTTTAGACTTTGCGTCTTTATCTTAAAATAGAACCCTTAATAACAGTTTTCAAAAGCATGCAAACTATCTCATTCATATTCATGATGAGTCCTGTCATGATTATAAAAGTTTCATGGCAGTTTTACAAACACGTCCTTCAACTAAAGTGTTACCAAATACCTTAACCTACTTATTAATGTATTGTAAAAGTTTTTTTATTCTGAATTTAAAAACAGCCAGGCTGCAGTTTTTATTAGACAACATTAGGCTTATTCTGAAAACGTAGCCATTTATACAATTCTGGAGATCCCGAATCATGTAGCCAGAAGTACGTATGGCTGCATTTCATCTTTAAAATAAACAATTTGGGGCGGTATGATGCTGTTCCTTTTCGTGCTTACCAGCTGACCGCTTACCTCCATGTGGACGGCTTTCCCAGTGTTACCAGTTTGTCCAGTAGCTTGCCACGTACGTTAGCAGACTTGAGAAGCAGAAATAAGGTTCCAAAAAGCAGATAAGACAAAAACAAAAGCCAAAAAATAAAAAAAAACAAATAGTTAACACGATGACAATATGGTAAAATCTGAAAACGTAAAATCTAAAAATCAGGGGGCTTTTCTTCTTCTGGATTTTTTTTGAAAACACTGTTGGTTGGGTTTCAGGAAGTGGGAGGGCAGGTCAATCGTTGCTTTTGAAAACACTATTGGTTGGGTTTAGGGAAGGAGGATGATGGGTCAGTCGATCACTCAGTCAGTCAGTCGACAACGGCCTCTGGTGGATTTATGCGAAAAGAGCAGGTGCAGATGGCACTTGCGAGAGAAATTTGAGATCTGAAAAAGCGTAAACAGCCTCTGCTGGATTCGCGAAAACAAAAACTGAAAAAAAAACCCATACCTCCTGGGATGTATTTGGGGCTCTCCAGAAATGTATATAGGGTTACGTTTTCAGAATGAGCCTGAGTTATTAAAAAACATAAAAAACAAATGTTAACATTAAAAACAGTGTAAAAAAAGGCCAAATTTGGTCAAATTTTCAAAGATTTTCAAAAAGATCTCAATATAAATGTTTTATAAAATTCTTCTAATTTGTTTTGAGGTAATTGTGAGTGATAAAATGTTCTTCTTGGTAGTTATCCTTTATTAATTATATTATTTAAATTAATTACATTCATACTGTTGTTTAATCAGTTCATTTCTTTTGCATGACTTCTGCAGGGAACATGCCGCCCATTGTGACCGAGCCAACGGTTATCATGTGCAAGGTCAATAGTACAGTTAAAGTTCAGTTCAAGGCCCAGGATCCAAACCGGGACCAAATCTTTTTTTCCCTGACCTTACCACGCTCTCCACAAGTCACCATCGGCAGTAGTAAGATATATTGCAAAACATTCTATTTTTAAAGTCTACTTACAGTGTAATATTCATGTCTATGAGATTGTGTTAGATCTCTTTCAAGAGATTTATACTGAGTTATTGCCTGTAAAACTCTGTGCTCTACATACATTCATTAGTATTTCACAAGATGACTGATTGATTGTGTCATAAAGGTGATGGTGTCCTGGTGTGGACCCCTTCAAGTATTCAGCCAGTGAATCTGACTATTCAAGTGAGCGATCAAACATCTAGCTCATTGATCACACCTGTTCTGCGGCTCTGTAACTGTATGAATGGAGGGAGCTGTCAGTATAACAGTGTGGCCGAAAATCTTTTATTGGGAAAGTTTCAGGTAAGCCACATCTATAACATTACACAAACAGTAGTCAGCTGTAAAGAAACTTTGGCTTTGTGCGATGGTCCACAAGTTGGAAGTGCTTATGAACAAAAAAAGGGTCAAAGCTGTAATTTAAAGGATTGTTATTAAAATACCAAATAACTTGTATAAATTCGAAAATACTTGTATATGTAATTTTGTTTAAATGATGGATAAACTGATTTTCAGCAGTTATTACCAGAAATTGTTTTATTTAGCTGATTTGGTTCTCAAAAAACATTTCTTCTCATGAGCAATGTTGAAAACACTTTTGAAAATGAAAACAGCATTTATTTGAAATAGATATCTGTTGTAGAAGTAAATGTGTTTTTTATTTCTAATTTACTAATCGAATGTTATTATTAGTCCTTTATCCATTATCTGTTTTTTTGTAAATGACTTTGACCCTCTAACACTAACACACATCAGGATGTCTTTTGATTATTCTACAGTTTAGAATTATTATTATTTTTTTTCATTTAAAAAAAAAAAAGACGGAAAAACAACATTTTTAATACCTTGGTTCAGTGAATGATGGTAATCTCGCATAGGGTGACAAAAAGTCTACAGACATTTTCATAAATAAATTCATAAATCATTAAAAGTTTATTTTAAAAACAGATGACTGTTTGGCTGACAAAATTTGTAGTCACATGCCTTATTAAAAATAAAAGAATATATATAATATAATTTAAACATTATTGTTTTACAAGTCAGCTTTCAGGTATAATACTGCGAAACAAAATATGCAAAATTTAACTATATATATATATATATATATATATATATATATATATATATATATATATATATATATATATATACATACATACATATGATACATACACAGTCAAACTCAGAATTATTAGCCCCCCTTTGATTTTTTTCTTTTTTTTATATTTCCCAAATAATGTTTACCAGAGTGAGGAAATTTTCACAGAATGTCTGATAATATGTTTTCTTCTGGAGAAAGTCTTATTTGTTTTATTTCAGCTAGAATAAAAGCAGTTTTTAAGGTCAACATTATTGGCCCCTTGAAGTTATGTTTTTTTAGATAGTCTACAGAATAAACCATCGTTATACAATAACTTTCCTAATTACCCTAACCTGCCTAGTTAACCTAATTAACCTAGTTAAGCCTTTAAATGTCACTTTAAGCTGTATAGAAGTGTCTTGAAAAATATCTAGTAAAATATTATTTACTGTCATCATGGCAAAGATAAAATAAATCAGTTATTAGAAATGGGTTAGAAATGTGTTTAAAAAAATCTTCTGTCTGTTAAACAGAAATTAGGAAAAAAAATAAACAGGGGGGCTAATAATTCTGTATATATATAAACTACCGGTCAAAAGTTTGGGGTCAGTACGATTTTTAAATGATTTAAAATAAGTGAAATGTTATTACACTAAAATAACTGTTCAAAAGTAGTTTATAATTTAATTTAATAATTTATTTTCGTGATTTTAATGATGAATTTTCATCTTCATTACACCAATCTTCAGAGTCACATGATCCTTTAGAAATCACTCTAATATTAATTATTATTATTATTATTATTATTATTATTATTATTATTATTATTATTATTATTATTGATGGTAATAGTAATAAAAGAAATAATTACTGGACAAATAATTTAATTTGAAAATACATACAATAAGTAATAAATTAAAATTTTATAAATAAGTATTTCGCAATTTCACATTTTTTTACATTCAATAAATGCCGCAGAATAATTTTCTTAAAAAAAATAAAAACATGACAAAAAACAACCCCAAACTTTTGACCTGTAGTTTATATATATATATATATATATATATATATATATATATATATATATATATATATATATATATATATATATATATATATATACATGAAATGGAAATGATCTATTAAAATAAATACATTTGTTTTTCCCGGAATGATCAGAAGATACTCTGATACTCTTTAATACTCTTTCTTGTTTTAACATTCTTCTTTTTATTCTCTTTATTATTATACTATTATACAAAATATTTTACAACCAACCTCCCAAGATCATATTTTCCCATTTTACTATCCACTGCTTTTTTAAAAGAAAGATTTAACTTAGTGTGTGCATTGGGGTTTGTGGTAATATGTGCACACAAATGTGGAATGCTCCCTAAAAATGTTAAACATGTTTTTCTGTGTTCATTCATTTAGATCGTGGGATGTCTTTGTCCAGCGGGCTTCAGTGGCAAGTACTGTGAGAACAGAACTGATGTGTGTAAAGGAAAACCCTGTTTTCCTGGTGTGGAATGTATAAGACAAAAAGAAGCAGACCTTTTCACGTGTGGACAGTGCCCTTCTCCTACTGTGTCCCAGGGCAAACATGGATATAAATGCTTTGAAAATGGTCAGAAGTTACTCAAAATGCACAAAATAGTATTTTTATTTTGTTATTCATCTTGCAGTACCTCAAATTGCAGCTTGTACATTAAAACTTAAGTCTTTTTGTCTATTTTTATAACCAGAGTTTATCTAACCCTGTCCCACAGACTTCTGCCTCCCTCCATTCCCCTTCCCCTGTCATGAGATGGCAGAATGCACAAGCACTGGCTACAACTACACATGTAAATGTCAACATGGCTACACTGGAAATGGACATGAGTGCAAAGGTATCCCTATATGAATTTCCATTTTTACTGTCAATTTGTGACACACTTGTACTTAGCTGGTTTCATATTGCCCACAGATATTAATGAGTGTCTGAACCCCTCTGCCTGTCCCAATGCCAAGTTTGAATGTGTGAACTTGCCAGGATCAGTGCGGTGCTCATGCCGTTATCAGAAAACCAGAGATACTGATGGCTGTGGTAAGTGGTTTCTTCGTTTTTTAAAAGTTCTACACATAACCAGGGCTGCAATCCTTTTAAACTGGTTATGACTTTCCCTAACTACTTCAAAAGACATTACAATGGTAGAAACACTGTACCCTATTGGTCAAAATTTGTAAATGCATTGGAGGTGGCAATTTAAACTTTAATAAAGGGCAGTCTACCCTTCCTATACATAAAAACATTATCTGATTATCATATCAAACCAGTAAACCAGTACAAAATTATAAATAAATACATGTTGGTGTCTGCATTAAATTAAATTTACAATTAGGAATCAATAACTGGCAGAGTGTGTTGTGACTTGCTGATAGGCTAGTGCACATTGTATAGAAACTTTCATGAGTTTTCATAGTGATTGCCACATCCATGATAAGCACATGACCATTTTGACAAGCACGTGCTTCTTGCTGTCATGTCAACAAACAGCATCACTTTACACTCAGAGGGGAATGCCCTGTTGACAGCATGTTCATTTATCATCAAAGCAACAGGACTACATCAGGCTACTTTTGTGATTACCCCAAGAACTGTTTGACCAGGCTGTGGATTAAAGCTAATAATATTGTAAATAACCGATAATTTCGCTTCACAAAAGCTCAGTGTCATCAGCAGCCAGGGCGATTGATTTGTTTATTTGTAATCTAAAAGACCGGAACAATTGACTGCCATTTTATGAATCCCTAAGGACCATGCATTTAGCTAAAAATCTTCTTTAATGTTCTACTGAATATACATATATACACACACATATATATATATATATATATATATATATATATATATATATATATATATATATATATATATGTATGTATATGTGTGTGTTTGTGTGTGGAACACGTTAAATTATGTTTGCTGTATTGTCTGCAATGAATTACAAGTCAAAGTACATTCACTTTCTTTTTTTATGTGCGCTTTTTTTACTGACTTACCAAAAAAAAGTCAACAACAAGATGTATACCATCTACAGTAGATCTATATATACATTTTGCCCTGACTGATTGATTTTTTTGCATGATTGTCACATTTCAATGTTTCAGATCATCAAACAATTTTTAATTTTAGTTAAAACAAGTAAAAACAAGTGATTTTGAAATGAAAGTTTTTAATATTAAAGAAAACTAAATCCAAAACTACATAGCCCTGTGTGAAAAAGTGTTTGCCCCCCCAACCCGAATAATTGGTTAGGCCATCTTTAGCAGCTACAACAGCAATCAAGCGTTTTCAGTAACTTTCAATGAGTCTGTTACAGTGATGTGGAGGTAATGTCTCCCACTTATCTTTGCAGAATGCTGTAATTTAGCCATATTGGAGAGTTTTTAAGCTGGATTGGATTCAGGTCAGAAATTTGACTAGGCCACTCTAAAGTCTTCATTTTGTTTTTCTTTAGCCATGGTGTTATGAACCCACTTATTGAATCAATGCATGGCACCTTTATAGTTGGAATGACATTTAAATTATTTTGCTCCAAGAATCTTTAATCAAATATCATATTCATAACCATGACTTTTCACTTCTGGTCTTATGGAATGCCTTTCAGGAGGGGCTATCAGGGATTTGGCTTTATTCTCTAATAACCAGCTGGATGTTTTTGTTGAACATAAACCTCTGTTACACTGAGCAACATGTTAATCTATCTTCTGTAAATCATGGTAAAATGTATGATGTTATTTTTTTTCCTCCACAAAACAAGGTAAAGCTGTATTTCACTTCTATTATTTTGACACTTTTTTGTGTCTTATTTTCCAGGTGAATCTGCTAATCCAACAGGTGAGACTGAAAATCTCATTTAATTTTAATGTAGAAATGAGATACAATTTACAAAAGTTCACAGGTGGGCTAATAATGTTGACTTCAACTGTATGTTTAAACATTGCGTTTGCCTCCACAGTCCTAAGACATGTGGTATAAGTGATATATTACTTATACCACATGTCTTTGGACTGTGGGGGTAAATGCAGCACCAGGAGGAAACCCATGAGAATACGGGGAGAACTTGCAAATTCCACACAGAATGACCTCCTGTGGATCGTCTTGCTGTGAGGCAATCCTGCTAACCACTTAGCCATTGAGCCCAATAAATTTGAATTCTTTTAAAGATATAAGTGCTGTTTAAGAGAGAATATTTTTGCAAAACATTAAAGTTTTAATAAATAACTAATTTCCTTTGTCTTTGCCATTATGATAGTAAATACTATGTTTTTCTAGTTATTTTGTATATTAGTATTCAGTTCAAAGTGGAAATTAAAGGCTTAATTAGGCTAACTAGGTAAAATTGGATAATGTGGTTTGCTATGGGTGCTAATAATATGGACCATAATTTAAAAAAATTGTTTATTCAAGCTAAACTTACATAAATAAGACTTTCTCAGGAAGAAGAAGAAAATATATAGGAGATACTGTGACAATTTTCTTGACTGTTAAACATTGCATGGGTAATATTTGAAAAAATAACTATATAAACAGGAGGGTAAAATAAGTTTTCAACACGTCACAATTTTGCTTAAGCTGATTTTGACATGAAATTGACTCAAACATATATGATCAAACATATATGATTAAACTATGTTGCATCTCTCAGAATTGATTTTTTTGCCCCATACTTCAACAGAATCTGGACAGTTATTCGGGTCTTGTTGAGGTCAGGTGATTGGCTGGGACTCTCTAGCTGCTTTATTTTCTTTTAAGAGTTCCTTGGTTGTGTTTGGAATCATTGTCTTGCTGAAATGTCTACCCTGGTTTCATCTTCATCATCCTGGTAATGTAGGTGTTGGGACTGGAGCAGCTAATAATATTTTACACTGAGGAGGGGCAGGGTTGCTTTCTAACTGCTGAGGGCTTTCCATGCATTTTTACACCTCCCTTTCTTCATGTGTTTATTTTATCTTTCCTGTATTATATTTTTGATTACACATAACTTAATTTCTAAACTATTTAGTTTAATTTTTGTTGTTTAAATGGAGTACTTTAGTTACTGAAAATTTTGTAACTTTTAAAAGTCTTTAAGTAAAATCCTTTTATAAATGTTAGATCGAAAATTCGAATGTAACATTGATCTAGGGTGACACGGTGGCGCAGTGGGTAGCGATGTCGCCTCACAGAAGAAGGTTGCTGGTTCGAGCTGGTTTTGGCATTTCTGTGTGGAGTTTGCATGTTCTCCCTGTGTTCGCATGGGTTTCCTCTGGGTGACATGCGGTACAGGTGAACTGAATAATCTAAATTGGCCGTAGTGTATGAGTTGGTGTCAATGCAAGAGTGTATGGGTGTTTCCCAGTGCTGGGTTGTGGCTGGAAGGGCATCCTCTGCGTAAAACATATGCTGGATAAGTTGACGGTTCATTACGCTGTGGCGACTCCTGATTAATAAAGGGACCAAGCCAAAAAAGAACATGAATAATTGAATGAACATTGATCCTATTACTTGCAATGCATTTGCAAGATAATGTGTTTTATGTTTTTATATGCAGATAAACAAAATTGCACCATGAGATTTATATTAACATGTTTTTTTTCTTTAGGCTGGAATGTTTTTAATGTGTCTGTGGATTGGGGAAGTCAGGAGTCTGGACAGGGACTGAGTCGGGTCAGTGCATGGATCTGAGATGCTACATCAATTAAAAGAAATGGCATGTCATTAACACTTCAACTCTAAATTTAATTATAATGCTTCTGCTTTCTCTACAGATGGAGCAGATCCTGTCACTTGGTTTTCAGAATAAGTTTTACAATGCCAGTGCTAAAACTTCTTCAGCTTCAGGGGGCAGCCAGAGTGAGTACAGGATCAATGTATCCAGCGACACGCCACACTGGTATGTCATGGACTACCTGACCCGAGTTAGTCAGTACTACGGCATCCATTCAGCCTCTGTTGAGGGTAAGACATAGAACAGTGCAGTATCATGTGCACTTACAGTATTACACTTGAACTTGATTCTGATTTTAATTTTTTTTGATTGGTCATTTTATATTTATATAAAAAGCGATTTAATGATCAGAACTGATAATATTGCTAGTTATGTATATTTTTGGTCAAATTCAAACTGTTCCAAAACAAAGATGGATCAACTGGTATTCCTGGTTTTCTTTAGACCTTGATGAATGTGAGACAGATGAGGGTCCATGTTCCAAAACAGCCCAGTGTGTCAACACTTATGGTGGTTACAGGTGTTTGTGCAATGGCACCGATTTAAAGGAGGAATCACAGTATTGCTTTCCAGGTAAGAGCAGAAATAAGGGTTCTGTGGTTTTTCAAAAGCCATTATTGTACAATACATTAAGGATGCTTTCTTTCTTTCTTTCTTTCTTTCTTTCTTTCTTTCTTTCTTTCTTTCTTTCTTTCTTTCTTTCTATCTTTCTTTCTTTCTTTCTTTCTTTCTCCTAACCACAGAATGGAAAAGTATCAACCGCACAGACATATCTGATGTGGAGGATAAGAAGTCATTCATTTTGGGGCTGGTCCTGGGCATCGGCATCCCTCTTCTACTTCTGCTGCTGTTGGCAGCCCTTGCCTGCTTCTGCTGCTCAAGAAAGAAAACCATCACTGGGGAGTAAGTGTCCTCTTGATACAGGATATGTATATGTGTGTACGTGGTTAGTTAGGTTAGGCAGGTTAGGGTAATTAGGCAAGTCATTGTATAATGATGGTTTGTTTTGTAGACTATCAAGGGTCTAATAATTTTGGCCTTAAAATGGTTTTAAAAAATTAAAAACTGCTTTTATTTTAGCCGAAATAAAACAAATAAGACTTTCTCCAGAAGAAAAAATATTATCAGACATACTATGTGTATATATTCCAAATATATGTATATATAGTCCAAATAATGGATTATTGTGGATTTTTGTTTATTAGCCCATGAGCACTTGGGACCCCTGCGAGGGGGGGAAAATAGCAATTTTGGAGTGTCTATTTAGGCTAGTGCAAATAACTCACTTCGTTGGAATAAGCTATTTGATCAACTTTCCGCCCATCACTGTTTGATTGACAGACACAAAATAATTAAAGAGCACAATTAACAGCAGCGTGAGTGACGTAGCTCGTAAATCGCATGGCAGCATGTTTTGACGCAATCGATCATCAACCGGTTCGAATCCAGTGTCTTATGAACTCATTCTTCTTTTTCCCTATTACATATCAGATTGGAAATATGTTTATTTTTAATAGAAAGGAACTATTTTTGTTTAAAAATGAAAATAATGAGAATGTGATATAAAGTCACAAGTGACTCGTGGGTATTTAATAAGGTTTAGCTTATTTCATATGTGTAAACAGAATCTAAACAGTTATTTTCCACCTGGTGTTAAATGTTATCAACATCTTAATATAACTAATTTGTATTTACAAAGAATACCCTTTAAAATAAATATATTTTAGTACTGATTCAGTGAACTTGAACAAATATACTAAAAAACATATATTTACACTAATTTAATTAGTATTTTTTTTAATCAAAGTGTGCTTTAAATGCTTTAAAAATAAGTAAAATCTGTGTAGACTATAAATATATGTACTATATATCATTTATTTTTTAAATGGGGGCAATACATTATAGATTCATTTTATTAAACAATTATATTATTCGTATTTTTTAATTCAACTATAGGGGCCAGGTAGGTCACCCAGGGGCCTATGAATTCTTAATCCAGGCCTGTGTAAATAAATTTTTTTCTATACCATATTGTTTATGGAAAAAAAGGTTAAATCTAGACTACTTTTCAGCTTCAGCTCTGGTCATCACCAGACTATACCTGTTAACTAAGGCTAAGATGTCAGGATAATATACATTTTATGATCTTTGGCTTCAAATGGCCACTTCAAAAACTGAGTGTTAAAAAGTAGATGACAAGTTTTTAATTCTAATTTCAAGCTATCAAATATAGAAGAGCGGGCACTTCATATAAGTACATCAGATTCTTTTCAAAATCTGAGGTAAATTATCCATTGTTGTTCTCATAGTGACTAATAAAGTCCTACAAATTGAGATTGAAGCCAAAACTATTATAAAACTTTTCAAGGCACAGCAGCATGGATTATTGATCATGGAAAATCAGCTTCTGTTCAAAAGTATTTTTATTGAACATGTTAGATATGAAACATACAGTACAAATAGTTTTTTTTACACAACAAACAAACAAAACCCATTGCACATATACACATTTAGGTTCTATAAAAATATATAAATAATATTAAGATAAAATACAAATAAATAATACAATTAAGTAAAACTTATTTTACTCTCATATACTGTATAAAAGAAAAGACAGTAATTTTTTTATTTTATTTAAAAAATAACATGGAAAGGTTCTACTTTTTTAAAATGACTGAGGGGTCCATCTTCTTTATGTGATCTAAAACAGGTTGCCAGGTAAGAAAAAACATATCAGTACAACCTCTTACAGTATATCGTATTGTTTCTAAGGTCTGGAAATTCAGCTTTTGAGTGAAAGTCAGGCAAAAATCTGGCAAATACTTGGCTTTAGAGTGGGAACCCTCGATTTAGTACTGTCTATAGATACAATTTTACGTACTAGAAGTTCTTGTGCCAACAAATAGTTTTATAAATGGTGAAATAATGAATGCTGAATATGTAAATATTGTACATCTGTTTACTTTTATGACATGTCTGACATCAAGGCACCCTATTGAATATTGAAAAAAATATTTTCTGTGGATTTGGTAGAAAAAAAAAAACTTGATGCTAGATCTTAACTCTCTTTTCTCTCTCTCTTCATCAAGTATTCCTCACCTGCTGCCCGAGTACATTCAGGAGCACTTCAAACCTCCTTTCAACTTTGACGACCCCTCTCTGCACTATACCCCTCATTGCAGCCCACGTATCCTTGATAACTTCACGCCTCGACACAAGCATCAGTATTGATAACACAGCGGACATTTGTGTTTAAAGGAAACCCCAAAATGATATTTATATTTGACAGAGACTGTTGACTTTTTAAGTCCTGTGTGAAAATGAACGAGTCCAGGACGTATGGCCTCATTTTTAATATCTAGATGCTAAAATAAATATGGATGCGATGCAGTTTAATGTATGCTTTTATCAGTAATAAATATAAAGCACCATAAACCCCATTCAAACATCAGATACTTTGTTTTGATCATGATATTTGTACACCCACTTGTAATTTTTTCTTAAATGTAAAAACGTGATTCTTGTGTTGAACTGAGTCAGTAAACAATTTTTGTAAAGAAAATAAATGTATTAAATTAATGTAAAAATGTTTTTAGATCAGTAGTGACGGTATACAGTGAGTTGGTTAGCTGTGGTTTATTGTTTTTGGATACATTTTTTTGGATACATCACAAAAACTTGCTGTCTTGGTCACAGATGTGCCAGTGAGACATGCACCAACAATTTGCTCTCTTTTGAGCTCTATTTTGTCACACATAATGTTGTGTGCATTTCAATATTTTAAGCACAACTGTTCTATTACTGTGCAATCAATGAAGATTGGCGACTAGGCTGGTCAAATTTAGCCAGGAAACCTCCAACACTCAATTGGCCAGTATTTCAGTATTATTGTCCAACCTCTGTATGTATATACAATTGAAGTCAGAACTATTATCCCCCCTCTTTATTTCCGCAATTTCTGTTTAACGGAGAGAAGATTTTTTTCAATACATTTTTCAAAACATAATAGTTTTAATACCTAATTTCTAATAACTGATTAGAAAATCTATAGAAAATCTGATTAATAAATATTTGCCATGATGACAGTAGATAATATTTTACTAGATATTTTTCAAGTTTTCTAGACACTTCTATACAGCTTAAAGTGACGTTCAAAGGCTTAACTAGGTTAATTAGGTTATAGGCAGGTTAGGGTAATTAGGCAAATCATTGCATAACAATAGTTTGTTCTGTAGACTATCGAACAAAAATAAAAGCTTAAAGGGGCTAATAATTTTGACCTTAAAATGTTTTTAAAAAAATTTAAGCCCACTTTTATTCTAGCCAAAATAAAACAAATACAACTTTCTCCAGAAGCAGAAATATTATCAGATATACTGTGAAATTTTCCTTGCTCTGTTAAACATCATTTGGGAAATATTAAAAAGGGGGGCTAATAATTCTGACTTCAACTGTATGTGCCATTTTTTCCCGATGTAAGTGGCTGTACAACAGAGGTGTTGACGATTAGTGACGTAAAAGTATAGTATTAACAGTTTACCCCTTGGTGGCAGCAATGTGTTTCTGTGATGTTGAGGGCAGGCAGTCAATCACAAGAGACACTGGGTAGATACCTACACTTCTCCCTATGCAGTGTGTGTGGTGGCCCCTGCAAGATGAGATCATCAGAGTTGTGTGCAGCCCTGCACTGCAGAGGAAGACCCACATCAGGAGAATGGGTCAAGGGCAGGGCAGCAGTCACATTTGTACTTTAATTTCTTCCTTCCTTTATATTATACCTCCTCTCTTAACCATCATTATTGTTGTCCATTTTAATACACTAATTATTATCACAAACTATTTGAATAGTTTTTCCCCATCAGCCCCTCATGGCTTTATTTTTTTTCTCTATTTTCCTTGCAAATCATTTTGCAAATCTCTTAGAGAACTTCTTCAGTTAACACACTCCTTTTGTCTTTACGAATGGATTCTGTGAATATATATATATATATATATATATATATATATATATATATATATATATATATATATATATATATATATATATATATATATATATATAAGTCCACTTATTTCTGTAGCACTTTACACATTGTATGTTGTCAAAACAGCTTCACAGAGATTCATCAGCTCAACAGAAATGCTGTTTTCACTTTGTGTCAAGATTCATCTTAATTCAATGCGAATATCACTGTTGAAGAATGTGATTTAGCTTTAGGGAAGCCCTACCAATTCCAACTAAGCAAGCCAAATTGTGACTGTAGGAATTCAAACTCCACAAGGTGACAGAAAGAGAAGGAAAAAGACTTGGATGAAAAAAACAGACTCGCTTGGGAACAGTTTGCCTCTGACCAACCAGCCTCAAGTATCAGGCCCGTAGCTAGGGGGGTTCGGGTGGTTTGAAAGACCCACCCCCGCTGACAAAGGTCTAGATTTTGTCCCATACATGAGCTCATTTGTCCAATTATGACTGCTATTCCGTCCTAAATTGTGAAAATAACCCATCAAAGAAGGCTTTAAGACCAAGCAGAATGCTCTGTTGGCTGTCGTGACTTTAGCTAATTAGTTTTGGCCAATGCAAAGAATTAGTTTTCATGAGCCCAACATCTGTGCAAGACAACATACAATCTGATGAAAGTAAAGTCATCTTTCACTACTGACCTTCTGTATTGTTGTTAAATAGAGAAAACATTTTACAAGTGACTTTTATTCTATATTTTGGACCTTATTCGTGACACAAAAAATGATCAATAAAAAGATGTGAAGTAATAAAAGGTGGCCCTTAATAAAGTAAGTTTGAATACTAATCAGGTTATTGTTATCCATGAATTTTCAATTGAACTTTTTTACAAGAGAAAAATCAATAAAAATTGTGAAGCTCTACATTATTATTGCTTATTTATTTGTTTATTTGTTATTCAAATGGCCAAATTCAAATTCTGAGGAAAATTACTTAAAATGTCATTAAACTGCAGTATTTAAACCTCATAATTAAATAGAAAATGGTCCACTATTTGAGAAAAAAGAACCACCCCTTTCAAATGGCTGGCTATGGGCCTGTGTATGACTTCCATTTGATTTGAAATTTTATAATGCTCGTAAATATACTTTTGAGAAGTGTGTTATTGTCATTATGTTTCAACTTGACACTTCAAAGTATGATACTCTATTTATACAGCCCCGGGGTGACCACACACATAATATAAACTTTTTACTTTAGTACAAGAGAGATGGCTTTACATGCAAATATATCACATAGATTGAAAGGTGTGTAACCTGAGTAAAAGTTTCTCAGTATGTTCTAGCTTTTAAGGTAAATGAGTCTTTTCATTTAGATGAGAAATAAATTGTTTAAATTGAAATATTTTACATTTTCTATTTGTAGTGACAAAGTTAATGGCATAAAGTGAATCTGGAGCATTTTAACTGTTGAAGGAAATAGCTATCAGGCAGGATGCCTTTGGACTCTGCACTTTGGCAGCTTTTATCTCCCAACCATAAAACTATAAAGTTTAGGATGTGAAGTAAGCTCTTTCATGCTCCGACCTGATGTGCCCATTTACGTAATTTCTGCAAGCTTGGTTTTTGCCAAGCAATTTAATCCAGAGTTGGGCTCTGGGTAATGTTGAATACGGCTTTTCAGTCTAAGTGTAACAGTTAAGAAACTGCATGAATACAACAACATCTGGCTGTAAATCTTCACTGAACTTGAGGTTAATGTATTTCTGCTGTTTTAAAGACCCACGTCACCATTTGCCACACAAGAGCTTAATGGCACCGACACACAACTTTTGACTTCTGACGGGATGTAATGTGCTGTAAAATGTACCCATGCCAAATGATGCATCTGAATTTGCTACCTGATAGCCAAATCTCAAACAGGTATAATCTGGCAGGGGTGCATTTTTTTGGCACTACACTTGCATAATAATGACACAATTATGTGTTTTTGTAGAGCCCTGTTTACAAAAAAAGAAGTGTGGCCCCAAATGAAGTATTTACTCTCATTAAACTTGTTGACATACTGTAGCATTTTATTCATTTATTTTAATTAAATTGTAGACATGTTGGAGAAAGTTATTTTAATATACTGTAGTTAATGGAATACATGGTCATAATTGAACTAACATGATGAATTTGGTTATCACATCGTAGCTACAATGTACAAATTAATTAGGTCATCGGAGCTGATGGCAGTCACTGGATCCCTTTAAATGGTAAGAAATAGATCGCGCTTATCTGCATCTTAAATAATAATATTAATAATTCAAGTAATAGATAATATACATTTGACCACCCCCATAATTTTGGATTGGTTCATACCATTGTGCATGCATAATTGCACAAAGCAGTTTTGTGAGAAAATATTTATTCAGCAGTCTGAAACTAGCAGATCTACAGCACAGATAGACAAGCCCTGATAAGTCAAGGACTAAGCCAAAGGAAAGTGGGTGAAGCATGTATTACAAAAACTAACATTAACATTTGTCAGTGTATACCCTGTATAACATGTACAAATAAAAAAATGCTGGACATTCTTGTAAGATATAAACATCTCTTTCTCTAACAGCATCATTAGGCTTCATAAATATAGATGACACAACCTCCAGTTACTGTACGCAGACAGACATCTGACATCTAAACCTAGACACCTGGTCTGTCTACAGTGTACACACTAACAAGCTCTTTGATAAAGACTCATGCTCTAACAGATCTGTGTGCCATGAATTTCTCAACATTTGACCTTAAGAGAAAAAAATGTCACTGTTTACTTCCTGCAATGACTTTTGAGTGTCTGGCCATATGTAGACTTGCCTTGACATGCTTAGAAATGCTGAAAGTATGAGTTGCGTTTTGTTTTGAGCTCTAGTAAAGATCTAGAATTTTCTAACACAAATAAGGCCTTCTTACCTTGGAAGAAACAAAAATTTCTGAGATAAATTGGCTTGGAAAAATATTAAGAGTGAATCATTTCAGGAGAACAACACATTTAGAGAAGTACAGTATATACATAGACGCCTTGCCTTCACACCTCAGCCCACGTATGGTACGATCGCTCATACCCAAAACTATTGTAGGGCAAACACGTCATCTAGGTTTATGTGTAAACATGCTCAGCGCGTACTGCCACGTTAACTCAAAATAAACTGAGATTGGAAATCTTAACACCCACAATTGTCTCCTTCATGACTATATTGCCCTCAAAAGCATCATATTTTTTGTGATTAAATTTGTCTTTAGAAATACAGTCAAACGAAAGGTGCCTGTAACCACTTCAGATTTATATTTTATAAACACATGGAGTTGGTCTTAATGTGAGTGATTAAACCATGGATATGTTTATTTTATGTTCTATACTTAATTTGAAAGAAATACAGACATGTGTTTGGTGACATGTTGGACTTTTTTTAATTGGCTGCAAGTTCCAATAATATCTGGATGCAGCCTTTATGATGCAAGCTGAGATTGCATCGCTTAGAGATGCAATGTCCGACACAATGCACTCAATGGACCTAGTGACGTCACTGTGAGGGGTAGGGTTAGGGATGGAGTTAGCTGAGCACATTAAAAAGCATTGGATGCAGCTCAGATTGCATCTGCAACAGGTCTGCAACCAAATTCCTCTCGCAAGTTCACATTCAAAGCATGTCAGCAATGGAATACATCTATAAAGATCTTAGATTGCTTTAGTAAAAAAGAGGATTTCGTTGACAACTGGGATACATGGAATCGTTTGTAGAACGTGTTCGCATGCAGCCATTTCCACAAACTTGTTTGTTTCTCCTTTTTCACTACTATGTATTCATGCTCAGTCAGAATCTAGTTTATCTCCTCTTGTGATTAATAGCTAGGGCTTTTGTGGTGTTTCTCTTTTCTTTGTTGCATAATCTTCTCTATGAGCTGCAATCCCAGTGTAGAAAAGCAGATTTGAATGAATAGACAAATAGACACTGTGTTGAAGACTAGGCAGTCGAGACGAAAAAAGTCCCAAGTGGACACTTTTACTTATAAGGATCTCTAAGTGTGTGTGTTTGTGTGTGCATCTGTGTGTGTTTCTACATACAGCTAGGTATGGTTGGTGAGTTTCCTGATTGTGTGTGAATGTTTGCATCAATTTATGACTCAATTTCACATTAATAATGCAAATTGAAAACACGTTCAGTGGCAGTTCACCCTAAATGAAAATTCATTGGATTTAATAATCTAATTTTGTTATAACCCTGTTTGCCTTTAGTTAATTCACTTATTTAATTTATTAATTTATAACAAAAAATTTACAATACAATACAATTTTAAATAACTTGAACATCCTGTGTAATTGATAGAAGAACTCTGGACCCCATTGACTTTCATTTTGTCAACCATGAATCCCTTTGACAATTTTCAAAACCTCTTAGCTACAAGGACTAGTCAATGAGTCTTCAAACTTATCCCAGAGTTTCCCCATTCTCCCACCTGCAACTTCTCTGGGTTGTCCAGAGACAGGTGGCCAGTGGGAGAGACAGAACCAGGTAGCCAAGCATAGAGAAACAGGTAAATCAGATACTCTAATGCAGTAGAGAGTGAGAGCAAGCAGGCCTCTACTGCTGCTCGTGTGCTCATAAACCTTATGCCACATCTGACATATCGCTTGATGAGCCTGTCACAACTGATTATTCATTGCATGCACAAAACACACTAAAGCACATATTAGTCACTATCAGTCACATGTCCATAACTTGTTATGAGGAGCTATTATTCTTAAATAGACTACTTTATTTATATATATATATATATATATATATATATATATATATATATATATATATATATATATATATATATATATATATATATATATATATATATATATATATATATACATACATACACAGTTCAGTTGAAGTCAGATTTATAAGCCCCCCTTTTAATTTCTGTTTAATGGAGAGAAGATTTTTTTCAACACATTTCTAAACATAATATTTTTAATAACTAATTTTTAATAACTGATTTATTTTATCTTTGTCATGATGACAGTAAATAATATTTGACTAGATATTTTTCAAGACACTTCTATGCATCTTAAAGTGACATTTAAAGGCTTAACTAGGTTAATTAGGCAAGTTATTGTGTAACGATGGTTTGTTCTGTAGACTATCAAAAAATGTAGCTTAAAGGGACTACTAATTTTGACCTTAAAATGGATTTTAAAAAATTAAAAACTGCTGTTATTCTAGTCGAAATAAAACAAATAAGACTTTTTAATATTATAGGACATACTGTGAAAATGTCCTTGCTTTGTTAAACATAATTTTGGGAAACATTTAAAAAAGAAAAAAATTCAAAGGGGGGCTAATAATTATGACTTCAACTGTATATAAATAACTACTTGGTTTAATTGCAATTAAGCCAAATTTTATTCTACTTCAAGGCAGCCATTCTGTAAAGCTTGCCATAGGCCAACCATGCCAAAACAATCAGATAAAGATATTAGTGGATTTCACTGCAAAACTAATGTTCAAATTATTTTAAAGGAGTGGGATAAGGTCACTCATTTGTTTTATTTTGTTGATTACATTGAAATCATTTCACAAAATGATCAGTCTACATGCTCAGTCTCTGAATTTAGTTATTTTTTTCTGTTTATTGTTTTGTCAACATAAGCAATATTCAGATTAGTGGCTTCAGTGGGTTTACCGACCATTTAATTGAAGCTATTATATTTGGTTCTCACGGTACTGAATGTGCTGGCTATCTTGATTCTTTTCATTGCTTCATAATTTTTGCAATGAACAAGTCTCTCAATTATAAATTAATTAATTGCTCAAATATTAAGTCATTTTTTCCAGCCTATTTGCTTAACTGGCATCACACCATCATCAAAACAACGACAACATTTAGTCTACCTCTTGATCATTTGATGCTTAATACATATCAATCTTATCATGACAAAATACCACTCATATATATTTATATATAATAACTACTTTATATAAGCTATATAGAACATAAAGTCAGAAATCAAGTAGGCTGTTTCAAGCTAAACAATTAAAAAGCCTAGAAAACAATAAACAAGTCTATATCAACTTAAATAAAATATGTACAAATGGAGACTGCGGTAGATGGGCATATTTTTGCCTTAAAATCCTAAATAGTTGTTAAAATTCGTCACTTTCTATGGCATTCTAGCCACGAGCCCTGGTTAATTTCTAACCCTGATGTGTAGTGAGTGAGTGAGTCTAACCGGCCCGGGAATGCAGCTCTACTCGGATCGTAGCGAGTGACGCATTGCGGGTACAAATAGACCAATCAGAAGCAGTTTTCCCTAGCCATAACGTACAGTTCTGCGTTTGACGCATCACATTTTAGCAGAATGTATGCCTCCGCTGGTTCGATAGTTCCACTATAACCCGTTCCCCTTCCCTGCATATAGCATATCTTAGTGATTTGAATGCGTCGCTATTTTAAAACATCCACGGTATGGTGTACCGCACGTTCATTCATCACAACTAAGTCATGTTTGACGATCGTTTATGATAGGGAAGGAAGTGTGGTGGCGGATGGAGAAATGCAGGGGGAGGAGTTTATAACCGACCATTAAAGGCGCGTCTAGCCCGATGTGATTGCATCCTGTTTGTTTGCCAGCTGCGGACTGTTGTTCTGTGTGGAGATACATCTGCAAAAACAGCGCGATGGTGAGTAAAAACCGTTATATTAACATCACTTTTTACCTGGTGCAAATGCAATTATAATTGTAACATTAGCCAGCGTATACAATATTGTGCGCTACGTTCAGTATACAGTTCGTTGATAATAAATGCTTATGTGTGCGACCGCGTGTGTGTATATATATATATATATATATATATATATATATATATATATATATATAATAAACACACACAAAATGTGTATGTATATGTGTAACGTTTTCATGTAAGTTATAGATTGAGTGTAACGTTATGGCAGTGATGTGGTTTAATGTTAGGTATTATTTTGTTTGTGTTTTATATATGCATAACAATCATTTAATGTATAACATATCAGTTCGGTTAAATATTCGGGGTTTTTGCTGTAACGTGAGAATTTTAAAGCGAACACATTTTAACGGGCATCTCATTTGCGAATATGGCGCATTTCTTTTGCACGAGCTCAGTTTTGAATATGTGCTCGTTATCTAACTTTGGTATGAAAAGCATCGTGGACGTCTGCCCTTTAATTTAGTGTTCCCTTCATGAATATATCTGCACAAAGACTTCTAAGAGCGGTGGAGAGGGACTGCGCCACCCTCTGCATTTAGTGTTAAAGCAATAGTAAACCCCAGAATGACAATTATGACATTTGATCATTCTCGTTGTTGCAAAACCATCCAACTTGTTGCTATTTGTTTGGAACGCTTAAAATACCTGCTGTTTACTTTCATCTCGTATCATCCTCATAAAAGAACGTATTCTTTAAGGATAAATTATTAATATAAACCAATATCAAAGCGAGTCCCCTTTATAAAGTCCATATTTTTAAATCATCAGGCACATCTGCATCCTTATTAACTTTTTAATATGCATTGTTGATCAGTATAGGTTTTCCAGTGGTCAGTTCCAAAATTTATTAGATCTCCCAGTGCTTGAAAAGTGGTGGCGTCATTTATTTTCATTGTACATCTTTCCTTTGCTCATTTGCAGGCTGACCAGTTGACAGAAGAGCAGATCGCCGGTAAGACATTGGCACGTGGCTGGTGGTGTGGATTCCCATGGTTTTCCCCTCTTCTCCGCCCCCCTCTCCATGGATTTATATTATTTCCTTTTATGGCGAGCCCTGAGTCTTGCTGTGGACCCTTTCCCTTAATGACTGGACAGGTTGTTGTGGAGGGAAGCAACTAACACCAGGATTTAAAACTAAATCAATGAATAATTCCTATGGCTAATTGTAGTTTTCAATGAACACATCCTTCTCTTGTTCAGGAGAGTTAGTAACCTCAGTCGCTGAGGAACATGGGTGTGTCCCCTGTTGGACTGAACATCTCAATGGCTTTGGCGTGAAGTTAATGTTTGTTTGGCCGCTGGCATGGATTGAGTTATGACCCGACAATGCACAATCTAGCATTATTGACTTGTCATTAGATGCTTGGGCTCTTTTAGAGTGTGATATTCCTGCTTTTGTTATAACACATTGCTTTCGATTGTGGTCATTTTAGTGTTCTTGATCTTTATTATTTGTTGCTTTGAGGTTCATGTTTCTACTTTTTAGTCTTAAGTTTAGTCTTTTAAACACTGTCGACAGAAAGATTTCTTTCCTTTTTCTCCAGCCCATTTAAGCCATTGTGGTCGGTCTCCATAGTGACCGTGAGGTCACAGTGGTTTATCCATCGAGACCTAGGCACAAATTTGTGTTTCCCTGGAGAACTTATGAGGTCACAGTAGTGTTTCCATACTGACTGCTCTTAACTCTAGATCCTATATCAGCTCAATGGTGTCAGTATTAGTTGTCCATATTGTTCAGTGAGTCTCCAAAGGCTACATATAAGCAGGGTAAGGTTTATTTGCGAGGACTGGCCATTGTTGCAGCCAGTAGCATTTTACATGCTAATTTCTCTTAGAGGGACTGATGTTGTACTTTTGTAGCCTATTGTTTGAGTATGTGGGTGTCACATGTTCTATTCATATGTCCCTTGGATAATAATCTGGTAATTACTGACTGGTGAAGCTACAGTTGTGGTGTCTCCCAGTGCAGTGACTCTTTGCATTGTGTTTGCTATGAGTATGAACAGACTGCTGTTTAATATCTTAAATTTTGCTGTTGTTTTCTATCATTGTCAATATTTGGGGTAGGGATCTCTTAACTTTTAAAGTAAACATTAAACTTACTTCGTAACATGTTTCTGCATTCGGACATTTCTGCAGGGTGCATCTGATTTTTTTTCAGTGAGTAAAAAGTGTTTGTTAGTACTTGTCCATTAGATTTTGGTTGACTTAGTGCCACAAAGTAAAGTCTCTTCACTGTTATAAAATTTTTACATAAAGGTAAAATGTTTGGTCGCACTTTATTTTGATGGTCCGTTTGTTGAATTAAGTTACATTGCATCTACTTGCCAACTAATTCTCATTACATTACAGGTAGACTGTTAGGTTGGGGTTAGTGTAAGTTGACATGTACTTGCAAAGTTTCTTAGCAGTATCAACAGATATAAAGCAGACTGTATACTAACTGTACGTCGAGACCGAAAGCGGCAAGAGCGCCAAAGTAGCCGGAAGTCATTCATTTTCAATAGGAGCCAGCGGCGATAAGCGGCAAGGAGCAACTTTATGGTAATGAGCTATGACGCGGTTTGGTGGCAAACAATCGGAATGTTGAAGTTCACTGCTTGAGTCCAGAGAACACTGTCACTGTGAACTTTGGTTCCAACCACAGTTGTTCCCAAGGGTTTGATGATTGTGGTCGCCGGATTTCCTATTATTTGATATGTTTTCTTACGAGATGCTTTAAAAAAAGTTACTGGCGAGTTACTGATGTGCATTTTTATATATATTATATGTTTTTATATATATAAAAAGTGGGAATTTCATGCGCTAATACAAAACAGTATTACTGCTTCAGGAAATTTTGGACATATGGACACATTCAGGGGCGGACTGGGACAGCATTTTCACCTGGGAAAAAGTTGCTGTTATTCAGGCCACCAAATGTGATGTGGCGCTGGGGGCAAGTGGAAAAGGGGTGTGGGGCATACTCAAATGGACAATCAAAATAAAGTGTTACCAAAAATTTGTTTATAGAATAACCGGTATGCTTGGTGAGAAAGTAAATTGAATCAACTTTAACTGATGTTGACTTCTCTATGCCTGTGCTCACACTTTTTTGCATTTAATATCTGAATAGTGTGTTTTGAAAGTGGATGTGTGAAGTTTATTTGGGCATCCCTTCTTTGGAACTGGCCCCACTGGTTCCTATGTGTGTCTTTTTGTTCAGTGTGTTTATCTTTGGGAGACTCCGTTAACACAAGGTCCAATTTCATTTATCTGTCACCCTTCACAGAATTCAAAGAGGCTTTCTCACTCTTTGACAAAGACGGTGATGGCACAATCACTACTAAAGAGTTAGGTACTGTCATGCGCTCACTTGGACAGAATCCCACAGAGGCTGAACTGCAAGACATGATCAATGAAGTGGATGCTGATGGTAAGGATGACTGCATACATTCCTTATTTACTCAATAGGAATATAAAATGTTGACTTTTGCTTATATACCTGCATTTTCTGCATAGGAAATGGCACGATAGACTTCCCAGAGTTCCTGACCATGATGGCGAGGAAGATGAAAGACACAGACAGCGAGGAAGAGATCAGAGAAGCATTCCGTGTCTTTGATAAGGTAAAGTTTGTCCAGTTGCGAAAAAAGCGCTTGTACCAGACTAGTGCCACAGTTGTGTAGTCGCTGACATTGGTATTATGCTGTAGGATGGGAATGGATACATCAGCGCAGCGGAATTGCGTCACGTCATGACAAACCTTGGAGAGAAGTTGACTGACGAAGAAGTTGATGAGATGATTCGAGAAGCAGACATTGATGGAGATGGACAGGTTAACTACGAAGGTGAGTTTGTGGTAAAGTTTATTGAACTTTTTTTTTTTTTTTTTTTTTTTGTTTCACAGTGTCCTCAATAAACCATTTCAGTGTAGTAATGTTATTGCCCCATGAACATTTCCTGTTTGTTGTCAAACTATTGCATAGTTGTAACAAGAGGCAATTTAATTATAATCTAGCATTATAACAGCGATCATAACTTTATTTATCAATATGAAGATCCCTCAAAAATAGTCTATACTATTTAAGATACGCAATCACGCTCTTCAGAATGTGGCTTGTTTATTTAATATGTACAGTGAGACTTTTAAACCAAGTTTTCACTGGATTTGATTAGCCATAACTAGGGCCAGACAGATTCTGCTGACATTTTTTGTTATTTCTTTGCAGTATTGTTAAAAATCTGCATATTTATGCGGAATGATTTTGGGAGTATCATAACTAAAACCTTAATATATTAAGTAAAAAGTAAAACCTTTTTAACTTTCAATGTTTACAATGCAAATCCAATTAAATCCACTTTATTTGGTTAGCAAAGCAAGTCTCTCTCATATAATGTCTACCAAAAGACAACAGAAAATATTACTTTACAAACTGTATTGTAAATCAATCATATGAACATTAGGCATGGGACGATGACTGTTTAAGGTATACCGCGGTTTGGAAAAGTCAAGGTTTTGAAACCACCAAAATTTACTGTAATACCGTTTTGAAGGTATGTGTAAAAATTTATTTATTTTTTACTTTTTTTTTTTTACATTTTTTTTTTTATTTAGGACAACAGTATCTCCAGCAGAAAAGAGAAGCAAAGATGCTGTTTTAAATTGTAAAGAAATCTGTGTTTTTGAAATAAATGAAGAGAGCTGAAGTTAATGATTCATTTGAATTATTTAGCCTGACATGTTTACTGCTCCAAAATATTATAAATCTTTCTCAAACTAAAATATATTGTTTTTAAAGGGGAAAACAGTTATTGTTTTTTATCCAGAGCAGTAATCACAATATCGTGATACCGTAATATTTTTATCCAAGGTTATCATACCGTCAGAATCTTATATGCCTACTGAACATTTTAGTATTTGTCAATAATATTGCTGAAATTAATAAAAAGAAAACTAAATATAAGTTTACACACATTTATACGTCAATAAACAAAAACCATGATGGGCTGGAAATCTGCGGAATTCTGCACGCGCAGATTCCGTGTGGGCCTACCCTTAATATTACAGAAATGATGCAAAAAAGTAGTGGTTGAATAATTTGTCAAGAGACTTTAGTTCATGTAGGAAATTTTGGTTTGCAAATAGACTAACACGTTCTATGTCTCCACAGAATTTGTACAGATGATGACAGCGAAATGAAGGCCTTGTACAGATCCGCCCTCTTTTTTATAAATAATTTGCCTTTTTCTGTTTAATTTATCTGTAAAACGTCAAATCCCCTCCCCTGTTCTTCCTACCGGCTGTCCAAAGGAACTGCATGTAAACTGCATAGGATCTTCAGTCCTCCATGTCCCTCTTTTTTATTTGCTGTCATCGTGTTTTTGGAGTGGTGGTGCGGTTACACGATCAGGTGCTTGTTGCCGCGAAGAGGGGGTTGTGATGTGCCAAACTTTGCACGTCACGTCTGTCTGCCCCCCTCATGCGTAGCAAGAGTGGAGACCTGCCTGCTGGTTGTCTTTGAACAGCGACGTTGGCATGGCAACAATGTAGAGAAGTAACTCTGCATGGACTATGGACAAAGTATATAATATATGAAATTTCTCAGCATTGCACTTCTGCAAAAAAAGAAAATGACACGGGTGTATCTACAAGATACTCGTACATAAACTCTTTTTGTATCTGCTGTTCTATACCAAGAACTTGTTTGAACCTAACAATGCTTTTTAATGTTTTACTCACTTCACATTAGTTCTTTCTTTTTCTTTTTTTTTTTTTTTAAAGCCGCTTAATGGCATTAAGTCATGCCTCGGGTAGTGCATTCCAAGTTGTATATTTGTTTTCCAATAAAATTTACAATTTACCCATACTGAAAAGTTTCTTTGTTTGCAAAGCAATCTCTGATTAAAAATTCTGTTAATTATGCATCCTAGAGCTGATCAGTGGTTTTAACTAACTTAATTTCGTAATCAAACATGTTTACAATATTCATTGTAATGGTGGAAACTATACATTTGTAAGTCACTAAATGATGAGTCTCTGAGTCACCTGAAAGATTGCTATGTGTATTCACAGGATAGCACTGGGATGAGACCTCTGTCAAAAAAACTAAACAAAAGCTTATTAAAGTTCTCTTGAATGACCGTTGTTGTTAAAATCATTCTTGCCTTCATGGGTACATACTCTTGATTAGGCATGGGACGATAACCGTTTTCAAAGTATACCACGGTTTGCTAAAGTCAAGGTTTTTAAACCGTCTCAATTTTCTACAATACTGTTCCTAAGGTATGTTTATGATTTATTTTATTTGTTTTTTGTTTGTTTTTAAGACAACAGTATCTCCAGCAGAAAAGCTATCCAAAGATGCGATTTTAAATTGTAAAAATATCTGTTTTTGAAACGAAAGAAGACCGCAAAAGTCAATAATTAATTTAGCTTGACATGTTCCAAAATGAAGTTTATTTATAAACTAATTTCGAGAGGATCACATGCTTATGATTGCTTGCAGCTGGTCCCGCATTATTCAATTTATGATTCACCAATCAGACGATACCTAAGCCACTATAAATACCTAAGTTCCAAATAACAGCCATCTTCATTGTGAAGAATCCCCCCTTCCACCCCTACTCCTCCTTTCCTAGATGGGTGGCATGGTGGCCCAGTGGTTAGCACTGTCGCCTCACAGCAAGAACATCACTGGTTCTAGTCCTTACCAAGCCAGCTGACGTTTCTGTACGGAGTTTACACGTTCTCCCTGTGCTCACGTGGGTTTCCCCCGGTTTCCTCCCACCATCCAAAAACATTCAACTTAAGTTAATTGACTAATTCAAATCAGCTTCATAGACAAGCTACTACTAAGTAGTTATCTCTTAAGAACAATCACTGTATGTTCATTAGCTACAGTTCTCCCCTCTCGCCTTGCAAATGGGAGGGAGCCCTGGGCTCGAGGATGTTATGAGTTTTGGCTCTCTCGGGACAGCATGCCAAACAAGCTTTATAATCAATCATCAGCTAAGCGTGAACTCTTGAAATATAAATCTTTCTCAAAATAAAATATACTGTCTTCTAAAGGGAAGTTTTAGTTTTTTACCCAGACATTTAAGAAGAATATCTTTTAGAGCAGTAATTACAATACCATGAAATTTTTATCCAAGGTTGTCACACCGTAAGAATCTTTTACCGGCCCATGCCTACTCTTGATTAAATAAATTTGCTCTTCTGGTTTTTGGTGAACATGGTGTATGAAATGTAGTATACTGTATTAGTTGAGTTAACTTATTCATGTATCTGACTTTTTTTTTTTATTTTATCCAAAGACAACAAACCAATAAAGCATGACTGTTGTTTATGCTATGCCATAGCTGAAGTGCACTCGTTTAAGCAGACAGATCCGACAACAGTGAACTCTGGTCCTTTCAGTTCCTTGTTGGAGCATGCGTTACTGGTTTCCTAGCAACAGAAGAGTAACTCCCGGAGAGCTTCCTTCTCTGCCTCATATTGTCTCTGCTGTGTAGTTAATTTGTAGCAAAACCTAACAAACAGATGGGACACAAATAACGCTAATTTGAGGCTGTCTTTAAAATAATGTCTTTAATATATGGTTATCTTTAGATAATAACACCGTATTCGACAGTATTCGTCAAAAAGTATATAACAAAATAACTTTAAATAACAGCTCAGGCTGATTGGTCTAGAAAAAATATACATTTTAAAGATTAGAGAATGCGGTGTGCAATCTCACTGAATGTTTAAAATTAAAGTAAATAACTTACCAGACACGTGTGTATCCAGTTGTCTTAATTAATAATTTACAAAAACATTTTGTACCTAAGCAACGCTTTTTGTCGTAGTGCTGTCTGTTACCATGAACGACAGAATTATAACCGGAGGAAGAGAGAAAATATTACCCAAAGAAAAAGGCGTAGATGAGGTAAGTTTTCACATTTAATGTGATGTAAATTGATGCATAAACTATTTGCTTACTCTTTAAAATAATGTTAGCAAGTGGATGGCTGCACGGTGGCGCAGTGGGTAGCACGTTCACCTCACAGCAAGGAGGTCGCTGGTTCATTCCTCGGCTGAGTCTGTTGACGTGGTGTGGAGTTTGCATGTTGTCCACGTGCTTGTGTGGGTTTCCTCCGGGTGCTCCGGTTCCCCCACAAGTCTAGACATGTGGTACAGGAGAATTGGGTAGGCTAAATTGTCCGTATGAGTGTGTATGAATGTTTCACAGTGATGGGTTGCAGCTGGAGGGGTCAGATGTGTAAAAACGTAAGTTTTTAATTTGGAAATCTGACTTCAACTGTGTGTGCGTGTGCGTGTGCGTGTGTGTGTGTGTGTGCAAATATATATAAATATAGCAGTTAGCAATGAAAGCAGTTTTAATTTTTTTAAGAACCATTTTAAGGTAAACACTATTAGCCCCTTTAAGCTATATATATATATTTTTCGATAGTCTATAACACACCATCATTATACAATAACTTGCCTAATTACCCTAACCTGCCTAGTTAACGTAATTTGCCTAGCTAAGACTTTAAATGTCACTTTAAGCTGCATAGAAGTGTCTTGAAAAATATCTAGTCAAATATTATTTACTGTCATCATGGCAAAGATAAAATAAATCAGTTATTAGAAATGAGTTATCAAAACTATTATGTTTAGAAATGTGTTGAAAAAATTATTTCTGTTAAACAGAAATTGGGCGAAAAATAAACTGGGGGGGGGGATGTTCTAATAATTCTGACTTCAACTGTATATTTTGATATCGGGGCAACACAGTGTCTCAGGGGTAGCACTGTTGCCTCACAGGTTGCTGGTTCGAGTTTCTTTTTTTCTTTTTTTTTCTGAACCCAAAAGAAACAACTGACTTGCATAGCTGGAAAAGTAAATAATATAAAATTAAATGTCTTCAAAATATCATCTTCAACAGAAGAAAGAAGCTAAAACATGTTTTTAACAAGTCAATGGTGTGCAAATGATGACAGATTTTTCAGTTTTGGGTGAACTATCCCTTGTTTTCAAGATTCAGATTTAAGAGAGTCTGATAGTCAACATCTGTCTGTGACTGAATTGATATATGCATTTCATTCACTGGGGAAAACACAGAGTTTATGTAGCCTTTTAGTTTTTCTATTAATGCTACAGTAGATACTAATGCAACATGCTTAAGGGAAAAATAAAATAATCAAAAAACTTCAAATGATTTCCTCAGAAATTAGAGGACAGTTTTAATATATCAAAGTTTTATAAATATAAACCCCTTAGTATTAAAAAAATCTACAACCCAAAATCAGAAAAAGTTGGAATAGTATGGAAAATGCAAATAAAAAAAATAAGGTAGTGATTTGTAAATGTATTTTGACTTGTATTGCATTGCAGACAACACAACAAACATTATTTAATGTGTTCCTCATCATTTTTATTGTTGTTTTTTAAATAAACACATATTCCAATCTTGGTTCTTCCAACACATTAAAAAAAAGCAGCAGAAGCAGTAAAGCATTTACCACTTTGTAATGTTGCCATTCATTTTAACAACCCTTAAAGAAGTTCTTATATATATATATATATATATATATATATAAGAAACCCACATATATATATAAGAAACGCGCTACAGCAATTGAACTGTGGAAGTCTGGGGAGTCTGTTCTCTAATTTGTTTTCCTACAAAAAAGGTTTTTGTGCCATGATTATTTTTTAAAAATACTGTTCTATTAGCATGTTATAGCCACAACTAACATTCATTTTAAGCTAAATAATAATAGCAATAATACCAATTCCTTTCTTATATATAGCTTTTCTGGGAACTCAAATCCTCAAATCGCTTTACAGATGTTGGTGTTATGACCACCAGCAGTGTCGCCCTTGCAGGCTGCTGGGGAACACTCCTTGTCATTCTACAAATCCCATCATACCCTTCTGTCACACACCTTTTTCATTTCACCTCCTGATTACTCATTCACACAGCTGAAGCTGATGAGGACTGATTATATTGACTATATACACACCACTCACACACATATCCATGCTGAGTCTTGTTCCCTATATATAAGCATTACAAAGTGGTTTCCTGGTTTGTCTACCTGTGTTTTGACCTTGTTTGTTTTATATGTTTATGATTGTTTTGCCACCTGCCACAACCATTTACCTGTTTAGCAATTGCCCTTTGGATTATCTGCATGCAACCATCTGTCCCTGAATCTTGCCTGTCTGACTATTCCTAATAAAAGCTGCATTTGCATTCTACCCATGTTGACACCACTCATTACAGGGGGAATCATTTTATTCGCCATCCATCATGCAGTATCTACTTGGATGACGCAACAGCAGCCATTTTTCACCAGACCGCACACCAGCTGATTGGTGGAGAGTGATGGAGCCATTTATGATATACATAATAGAGGCAGTTTTTAATTTCGTTTTTTTTTTTTTTTTGCAGAAACAGAAGGATCAACTGTACTCTGACAGAAGCGGTTGGTGGAGAAATACTATTAAGGTAGGTTATACTTCATGCAAGACTTCTGCCTGATAAATATGGCCTGTTTTGCAAGACACATGAAATCAGCTTGCATATATTTTGGTGCTCAAGTTAACAAGTAACAGCTTTCACACAAGCTGCAAAAGCTGCATTAAATTACTTCAGCAGAAATCATGAGAGGTGTGCAGGCCCGGATTAAGAATTCAGAGGCCCCTAGGCACGATGTCTTGTAGGCCCCCTACCTAGCCGCACCCCTATAGCTGAATAAAAAAAAATAAGATTCATAAAATATTTGTTAAATAAAATTAATCTATAATGTATTGACTGCATTTTTTTAAAATAAATGATATACAGTACATATATTTCTAGTCTACAAAGATTTGACTAGATTTTTAAAGCATTCAAAGCATACTTTGAAAAAAAAAATACTAATACAACCAGTAAAAATTAATGGATTTCAATATACTTGTTCAAGTTCACTGAAGCAGTACTAAAATTGATATTAAAGGTATTTTTAATGTATAACTTCTACAAACTTATAATGCACATGATTTGGATATAACACCTCTCCAATCCAGTTCTTTGAGTCCTCCATAATACACATACTTATTAATGGATCCTACTTGTCTTCCTCGTGATTTAGAGTTGGCAAAATCTGATATGTAGTGGGAGAAAAAAGAAGAATGTGTTCATCAGATGCTGGATTCGAACTGGGGTTATGATCGATCGCGTCAAAGCATGTTGCCATGCGCCTTACGAGATACACCACTCACGCTGCAGGCTACTGCGCTAGCAGTAACTAGTTTATTCCAAAGAGGTGCGCTATTTGCACAAAGCCTAAATAGACACTCTAAAATCGGCTTCTTTCCCCACCCACAGGGGCCCCAAGCGCGGACGGGCCTGTGCCCATAATGCCCATTGGTTAATCCGGTCCTGGAGGTGTGAAACATGCATAAATGTAGTCTTCTCTTTCTACAAACAGAACTATCCCATTCCTGGTAGCTACCACATCCGAGACTTCTTAGAGGAGGCAGAACTCAACCCCGTGCCTAGGACATACAGCTTCAAAGGGTCTGGGCGAAATACCCTCATGTCCACCATGGGTCAAGGGGAAATGCTATTGCCTGGGGCTTATAACTTCACCAACTCAACTACTGAGGCTCTCCAGTGCCAAGCAACTTACTCTTTCAGAAGCTGTCCCAGACCTGACAACTACACTTTAGGCCTCAGGGATAAGGTCAGTAAGTCACAATGAACAGGACATCATTCCAATCACCTCCAGGGAATCAAATGATCCCCAAAGAGGTTTGAGACCAATACAGCATTCAGATGTATACTGTACCATGTGTTGTTTATTTGCATTATACTGCATTATTTGGTACTTGATGCTAAAAATAAAAGCTAAATATCTTTATAACAGTGGCTCAAATAAAGATACTGCCTAAGTATATGATTAGGTGTGTCATTGATGTATCAGTGTTTGTGTGTTCAACACAGGATATTAACCTCTCACCAGGTCATTATGATATTACAGAGAAGCCAGTCTCCAAGTCACCCTGCAAGTGAGTAGCCTTCACACTCAGCATGTTTTCATAAACTCTGAGTCAGACAACATCACAAATTGAATCTCAGAAATGTTTATCCATGGTGTCTTTAGTAGTTATTATTATTCAAGGTTCTATCTGTGTTCTGAATGCAAACTCACAAACACATTTAAATCCGTAAACAAATCGGCATGCATCGCGTTTTCAACATGGCTTTAGACATGATATGAGAATATAAAGAGTTAACCAGATACACTACAAGCGATTACAAGTAACAAAACACAATTAAATACATAATTTGCAAGCTAGAGAAAACAAGAAGGCAACCATTTTAATCACACTTACTTACACTTGTGAATTAGAGGAAGAAACTGACTCATTTACTGTGTACTGTAAAGTTCCTGTCAAGCTCTGCAAAGTCCCATACATCAATAGTCTTTCCTGATCCTTTCCGAATCCTCCATTGTAGGCATGTAGATTGCTGAAGCACTCGTCAGAAAAATAACGAGAACAGCACAAGGCTGGGGCTATGATGCTGAGGTATTTTTGCAAAAATAAACCTCAACCACTGATGAAAGATGAAACTCTTCACAGTTTCATCTTACTATTCCAATAATATCCAGCTGAGCACAACGTCTTCGCGACATGATTCAATCGGCATCTGCTACAGTGCTCTTCTTCTTGTTCTTCCTTGCTACTGTGTTTGTGGGCAGGGCCGGGGGTGGGGTGGGGGGGGTTAAATTTTCCCAGGTTTGCATGCGCAACAAATGGGCGGGGCTTAAGTTCCATATCCACATCACGCCGGCACAGCTGAAGACTCATTATCAAGACTATTCATTTGAAGCACGATGAGTCGACTCTTTTATAGATTAATCAATAGTTTTAAACATGGCACACTTTCAGATTTAAGCCTTAGCTGGATATTTCACTTCACTTAGAGCTGTGTTACACACTACATGGAAGGTCATTTTCAAAAACCCATAATAGGGGCTCTTTATACAAAAGAAGATATTTTGAAGAACGTTTAAAACTTGTTACCATTGACTTCCATAGTAGGAATTACAAATACTATGGCTACAAGGCCAAGGCTAGTTAAGATTACAGCTTTCCAGCTTTCTTAAAATATCTTCTCTTGTGTTCAATCCTATATCCTAATATCCAATATTCTAATTTAATAATATTTGATAATTAAAATATGGCTTAAGTATTTGGTTTTGTCTAAGCCCTGTCTGTGATACCAGGCCTACTGTATTGACCCTATTATGCAATGCGGTAATACACTTTTTTTGTGACCTGTTTTAGAACTTCCAATTCAGTTGCCCATGGTAAAATTGACTTGGAAAAATAAATGCTAGAAAATGGTCAATCTAGCATCACGGTGGCACAGTGGGTAGCACGATCGCTTCACAGCTAGAAGGTCGCTGGTTCGAGCCCCAGCTGGGTCAGATGGAGTTTGCAAGTTCTCCCTGTGTTGATGTGGGTTTCCTCAGGGTGCTCCGGTTTCCCCCACAGTCCAAAGACCTGCGCTATACAGTTAGTGAATTGAATAAGCTAAATTGACCATAGTGTATGTGTGTGAAAGAATGCGTATGGGTGTTTTCCATTGTTGGGTTGCAGCTGGAAGGGCATCTGCAGTGTTTAACATATGCTGGACAAGTTGGCAGTTCATTACGCTGTGGCAACCCCTGATAAATAAATGGACTAAGCCAATCTACTTGCTCTACAAACTAGTGTGTTCTATAAAAGGGGTGCGCAAACTTGGTCTTGGAGGGTCCTGCAGAGTTTAGCTCCAACTTGCTTCAACACACATGCAAGGAAGTTTCTTGTATACCTTGTAAGAACTTGATTAGCTGGTTCAGGTGTGTCTAATTGAGGTTGAAGCTAAACTCTGCAGAACACCGGCCCCCCAGTACAGAGTTTGGGCACCCCTGTTGAATGTGACTGGAAGTCATGAGCCATTAAGTTCCAATAGATGTTCTCGATTGTACATGAAGAATAAGGTCAATACTTATTGTTTACAGCAATGATGTGACATTATTTTGAACTTAATTTTAACTTCTTATTTAGCAAAATTTATTACTTCTCCTAGCTGATGATTGATTATAAAGCTTGTTTGGCATGCTGTCCCGGGAGAGAGCCCTGAGCTCATAAGATCCTCAAGCCCGGGACTCCCTGCCGTTTGCAATGCGAGAGGGGAGTTTAAGCTCAGGTAGATCTTGAGAACTCCCCTGCTGTAGTAGCTAATGAACAGACAGCGATTGTTCTTACTAGTAGCATGTCTTTGGTGCCGATTTGGATTAGTCAATTAACTTAAGTTGCATGTTTTTGGATGGTGGGAGGACACTGGGGAACCCGGGGGAACCCACGTGAGCACGGGGAAAACGTGTAAACTCCACACAGAAATGTCGGCTGGCTTGTTAAGGACTAGAATCGGTGTTCTTGCTGTAAGGCAACAGTGCTAACCACTGGGCCACCATGCCTCCCATCTTATATATAGTTTATAAATAAACTTCACATATGATGTCACTAACGACAGTTCAAACCATCGTGGTTTCAATGATGTACAAAGCAGAATTTAAGAAAACCTTTGGTTTTGGAAGTTAATGGCTGCAATCACCTTTTGCTTGCCAAATTTTGTTTGAAATTTGTTACATGCAACTGAAAAACTAAAGAATCATTTATTTATAAACTTCTGTAAATGTGTTCAACTGCAAAATGCAATTTTACAGTGGTATAAAGGCCTTTTACACCGCTGTGAATGTTGCATAACTGCATTAATGTCAGCTAGTTTTATTTTTTCTTAACATAAATTGTGCTAAAATTCTAATATTTGCAGCGTAAGTACAAACCTAAAGTCTCAGACTGATTAGACCAATAGAAGAAACCTTATTGTGGGTAGTGTTTGATCTGTTTGCTGACTCTTCCTCTCCTCTCCTCCTCCTTGTCTGTACCATTTTATTATCTTCTCCTATAACACTCATCTCTTATTGCAGACATGTGATGTTCAGATCAGTGGTACAGAGGGTCAGCTTTCTCCCGGTAAGTTTCAATGTGAATATCAGTAACTTACCCTTTATGCATACATTAAAACCTCCTTTACCACAGGATGTTTTATCATCAATCATGTGTGTGCACCTTATGCACTCCAGTGTTGGCTGGTTATTTGAGCTGTACTGACAGCTGTCTTGTGCTGACAGAACAGAAAAGATGCTAAATCATCCTCTGGGTCTCATTAGGGTGAACATTAGGGCTTTGTGTAGTTGTTAGAGGGTGTTGCTTTATGTATGACAAGTCATTTGTCAAAGGTTAAGTAGCAACGAAACCTCAAACTCATTCTTAAGATAACAGATCAACAGCTTTCACAGCTTAAGCCTGGGAAACAGAATATTTTAGTTTCAAGCGAAGCCAGATAAATAGCTGTTTTGTTACGTACAAACAAACAAACAAACAAACAAACAAACAAACAAACAAACAAACAGCGTTCTTGACTGAATCAGTGCCATTTTAGGTAAATGAACGATTTTTTTTCCAGTGGTGGATATACAACCCCAAATCAGAAAAAATTGGGATAGTATGGAAAACACACACACACGCACGCACGCACACACGCGCACACACACACACAAAGAAAGTTCCAAATTTACATTGACTTGTATTTCATTTCAAACAACATGGACACGAAATATTTCATGTTTTGTCCAGTCAACTTGATTTCATTTATAAATATACATAATTTCCTGTCATTCAGACCTGCAATACATTCCAAAAAAGTTGGGACAGAAGCAATTTAGGGCTAGTAATCAGGTAAATTGGTTAAATGATGTGCTTTGAAACAGGTGATGTCAACAGGTGATTTTAATTATGATTTGGTACAAAAGCAGCACCCAAGAAAGGTCTAGTCCTTTGGGAGCTAAGATGGGCCGAGGATCGCAAGTTTGCCAATAAATATGTGAGAAAGCTATTGTAATGTTTAAAAACATTGTTCCTCAAAGAACGATAGGAAGACATTTGGATATTTCATCTTCAACAGTGCATAACATAAATAAAAGGAATTTGGAGGAATTTTAGTGCGTAAAGGACAAGGGTGCAAGCCTAAGCTGAACTACCGTGATCTCCCTCAGGCAGCACTGCATCAAGAATCGTTATTCATTTATAAGCGATATCACCACATGGGCTCAGAACTACTTTGGCAAACCTTTGTCAAGTACAGTACCAATTTTTCAAGGCTGATTTTTTTTATAGATGTATTTTCAAACTTCAGATTTTTTGTGTTCTGAATTCATAGACTGCAGATATTGGGTTTGTAAAAAAATGTTTCAAATTTATTGAAGAAATTCAGAACATCAAATTCAATATCTTAAAATTCAAAACCAGAAATTGCTGAATCTGAATTTCACGATCTGAATTTCTGGTTTTGAATTTTAGGATGTTGAATTTGATGTTCTGAACACAAAAAATCTGAAGTTTGAAAATACATCTATAAAAAATCAGCCTTGAAAAATTCCGTTGTCTTAAATTTCAGATGTTCAATATTCAAGTTATGAAATTCAAATTAAGACATTCAAAACAGTTTTTAATAGTATATAAAAATTCAGATTTATTAAATTACAATTGTCAATATTTAAAATTAACACAATTCAAATTCAGTTAGTTTTGGCATATTATTAGCACCTTAAACCAGAAGCTATTTCTCAGTCTTGAACTCTGTAAAACATTCCTTTAAAGCGCACACACACACACACACACACACACACACACACACACACACACACACACACACACACAATTGTGTTCTTTGCTGTATTCTAAAAAATATACAATTGTTTTACATATGTTCATTTTTTTTATATTTTACATACAGTTTGTTTGTGGGGTTGTTGTATGCTGTATGCTAATAAATATTTGTTTCTTCATGTCTTCATTGGTGTTTACAGTGTACGTTTTACTCCTCTTAGCAGATTACTTTCACCATAAAACATTGTATTGTAACAGATATATGGCTATAGAAGAGCAAAGAGCTTTAGATTTAGAACAACAGTGTTGACATGCTCTATCCAAACATTTACTATTATAAAAGAAGTGTTTGCCATTTGATGCAAATGCTTCATTCTGACACGTGTTTATGGCATTTTGAATGCAGGGTTACATTTTGAAGGAAATGTGAAGCATTTAGCATTTCTTTTGTGCAGTTTTGGGTGTTTTGTGTAGAGTTTTGAATTGGTTTGTGCTTTTGTTTTTGGTTTTTTGAATTTTGAAAATGTGTGTAAGCAGGTGGGAAAAAAAATTAAATATAGGCTAAATTAGAATTATACTTGACTAAATGGGCTAACAGAGATGTATTTAGAGTTTAAAGCTTTGGCAAATATAAATGTATGATTGTTCATATTGTCTGCGATGAAATACAGGTCAATTTGTTAATCATTACTTTCTTTTTTTATTTGTGTTTTCTATACTGCCCCATTTTTTTCTGATTTGGGATTGTATATTCATTCATTCGTTTTCTTTTCGTCATAGTCTCATTATTTATTCGGGGTCGCCACAGCGGAATGAACCACCAACTTATCCAGCATATGTTTTACGCAGCAGATGCCCTTCCAGCTGCAACCCATCAGTGGGAAATATCCATGCACACTCATTTACACACATACTCATAGTATTAAGCTGTAGAACGAAACGATACAAAAATAGTTTCATACCAGGAGACATTTGACATTTAAATAAGGCATAGACTAAAGCAGGGGTGTTTCTGTGACTTGTATATTTTAGATTGTTTTAAACATTTATGGGGGGGGGGTGCTTGAAGTGATTTGAAGTGATTATTTATTTATTCTTTATAAGTGTTTTTATGTTTATGCCTTATGTCTTAATGTTCATTTGTTGTTGTTACTATGTGAGCTTTTTGTGTGGCACTGTTATGAGATGAGGACTCTTGACAAATCTACCTTCGAGTATAAATAAAGTAACCTACCTACCTACCTACACTACGGTTAATTTTAGCATACCCAATTGACATATACCACATGTCTTTGGATTTGTGGGTGAAACCGGAGCACCCAAAGGAAACCCACTTGAATATGGGGAGAACATGCAAACTCCACACAGAATTGCTAACTAGGATTCAACGTGCTACCCACTGCGCCACCGTGTCACCGGGTTGTATATATACATATATTTTTTTAAATATAAATTTCAATAATTTATTTTGAAAAGTGCACAGTGAAAGTCCAAAATGACAGATGAAAAAAAGTATCGTAATAGTTCACAGGACAGTATTTGGGTGAACTGTTCCAACAGATGGCTAATTCAGTTACATTATTTTGTTGTATTGACTAAAATATTCAAATCTCAACCTTTAAAACTATTTTTTTGTGTTGAATTTTTGATGTATTCAGAAAGAGGGACCAGCACCTGGACATTATAACCCAAGACAAAACACAGGCACTGCAGTAACTTCCTGTTTTAGGTCAACAGTACCACGTCTATATGGTGTGCACATGGTGAGATTTTACTATCCTACATTTACAAAAGCAAAACCAGTGCATTGATTTCTAAATATTACAGAACTACATGTGTTGAGTAAAATTTAGCTGAAACCTTTTTGTTTTTTGGAAGGGAACTCCGGGACCAGCTACATATCAGCTCACATGGCACAAAGGCCAGCGGAATAGCACTGAGATTAAAATAAACAAGACCCACAACCTCCTTTTCCGCCACATACCTTGAAATTACCCCTCCCTTGTGCCTTTGGTTTTCCCATAATTAAAAATTTCATTTGTTCATCAGAGGTCACCACAGTGGAATGAACTGCCAACTTATCCAGCGTGTTTTAAACAGGTGTGTTTTCAGGTGTATTCTATTTTACGTTATATTAAATTGACAATAAATGAAATTAGTTGTACTTAAAAGTGTTTTTGACCCAGTTATTTCTTGCATCTCTATTCATATCATTATAATTTAACAACCACTGTGTCTTGTAAAAATGTACTGAAAAACATTCATTCGCTCATTTTCCTTTAGCGTTGTCCATGATTTATCTGGGGTCACCACAGTGGATTGAACCGCCAACTTATCCAGCATATGTTTTACAAAGCGGATGCCCTTCCAGCCGCTACCCAGTACTGGGGAACTCCCTTTCACTCGTACATTCACACACACTTATACACTACGGCCAATTTACTTAATTTAATTCACCTATACCACATGTCTTTGGATTGTGGGGGAAACAGGAGCACCTGAAGGAAACCCACGCGAACACAGAGAGAACATAAACTCCTCACAGACCCACCAACTGGCCCAGCCGGGGCTCGAATCAGAAACTTTCTTGCTGTGAGGTGACAGTGCTAACCACTGCACCACCATGCCGCCATATTGACAAATATTATAAGTAACATTTACTTTGATATATACATTTTTAAGGATCTTTCTGAAATTTAGTACTTTAAACATAATTATTTGAGTGTTCAATTTATATAAACATTAATTGTAAAATAAAGTAAAACTATATACTATTAACATTTAATTCTTTACAAATTATTTAATATCTTTAATAACAATCTTTGTGTACTTGATAAGCTTGTTAAAACTTGTTAGAAGCTTGTTAAAAGTCGAAAACAATGGTTTAATGCATTTTAAAGTATACATTTACTGTTAAAATATTTAGAAACATGAAAGCGGATTCTCTCTAAAAAATCTTAGTGGCTTTTGATTTCTTTAATATTTTGCACATTTTATTTATATTAAGACAGGTCCAATTCTTTCTGTTATATCATGACCTGAATGTATTATAATGTATATTTATATAGCGCATTTATATAACCACCAGTGTGCAGCATCCACTTGGATGATGCAAAGGCTGTCACAGGACAACAGCGCCAATGCGTTAACCACACACCAGCTATAGGGGTAGTGGAGGCCATGATGGGTAAGGCAGGATGGAAGGAATTTGGCCAGGACACTGAGGTTACACCCTTACTCTTTACCAGAGGTGCCATGGGATTTTTAATGACCACAGAAAGTCAGGACTTCAGTTTAACATCTCATCTGAAAGACTGTGCCCCTCATATAATGCACAAAGCTGTGTCATGACTCACATAACTCATTTAGCCTGAACAAAGAGGTCAGTATCGGACTATAAAACAGCTGTTTACAACACTCACACAATAGCCAGATTAACCCCATTATTAAGGTCATGAAAAACTCTGCTAACTTTAATTATACTCAGCATGCACGTTTGCATAACATGTAACTTCATCCAAAAGTCTTAGATAACTAGTGAAATACATCTCTTTCCTCTCTTTTTGAACCTTCTGGAGGTTCCATTTGATCTCTAAATAACACAATAATCCCACAATAATGAGTGTGGCTTACATATGTGGTGCGGTCTTTAAAATAGGATAATGGCGAATAATGAACCATATATATATATTTTCCCATGGGGATTTTAAAAATGTGATGTGCCATGAACCAAACCAATGAGGTGAAACCATTTTGAACAGAAGCATGTCAAAAATCCCAACAGTGTGAAAGAATTTCAATCCCATGAATCATTGCAAATAATGCAGCAGAGTTAAAAATGACAGATAAATATCCACCTTTTTCTACATATGACTTCCGTATAAAAGAGCTTATATAAAGTGTCTATTATTTTCAGTTTTTTTTAAATACATAACTTTTTTGTTTACAGTTTAATTCAATAATTCACACAAAGCTTCATGGGGCAGGGGAAAAAAGATAAATAAATGTGTTAAAGTAGTTGGTTGTGTGTGTAGAAACTATAGTAAATTTCACATTTATTGCAAAATATACACATGTAACATAGATTATGTATTTTGCTTTATAGGTGTAACATACAATACTGGCAACAGAGCTGAGGATCCAAATGCAGCGTCTTTATTGACAAGAGTAGTCAATGGTAGGCAATGGTCAATCACAGGAGCAAAGTGTACATAAAGAGCAAGAGTAGTCGGTACACAGGCAAAGAGATCGGTCCAGGCAGCTAACTACAAGAAACAATAAACACAGCGAGGGTCAGGAAACACTGCATGGAACAGTCAAACAAGGAAACTGCTTCATATTGTACAGTGCATCCAGAATGTATTCATAGCGCCTCACTTTTACCACATTTTTTTTATGTTACAGCCTTTTTCAAAATGGATTAAATTAATTTATTTCCTCAACATTCTACACACAATACCCCATGATGAAAATGTGAAAAAAGAGTTTTTGAAATTGTTTCAAAATTATTAAAAATAAAAAACCTGAAAAATCACATGTATATAAGTATTCACAGCCTTTGGCGTGAAGCTCTAAATTGAGCTCAGGTACATCCTGTTTCCACCGATAATTCTTAAGATGTTTCAGCAGCTTAATTGGAGTTCACCTGTGGTAAATTCAGTTTGAAAAGGCATACATATGTCTATATAAGATCCTAGGTTTGACAGTGCATGTCAAAGCACAAACCAAGCAAGAACACAAAGGAAGGAGTCTGTAGACCTCACAGAAAGGATTGTTTCAAGGCACAAGCCTTGGAAAAATTTCTGCTGCTCTAAAAGTTCTAATGAGCACAGTGGACTCCATCATTTGTAAGTGTAAGATGTTAGGAACCACCAGGACTCTTCCTAGAGCTGGCCGGCCATCTAAGCTGAAGGATTGAGGTAGAAAGGTCTTAATCAGGGAGGTGATCAATAACCCAATGGTCACTCTGTCTGAGCTCCAGCATTCTTCTGTGGAGAGAGGAGAACCTTACAGAAGAACAACCATCTGTGCAGCAATCCACCAATCAGGCCTGTATGGTAGAGTGGCCAGACGAAAGCCCCTCATCGCTGAAATTTGCCAAAAGGCATCTGAAGGACTCTCAGACCATAAGAAACAAAATTCTCTGGTCTGATGAGACTAAAATTGAACTCTTTGGAGTGAATGCCAGGCGTTATGTTAAGAGAAAACCAGGCACCACTCATCACCAGGCTAATACCATCCCTACAGTGAAGCATGGTGGTGGCAGTATCAAGCTGTGGGGATGTTTTTTAGCAGCAGGAACTAGAAGACTAGTCATGATAGAGGGAAAGATGAATGCAGCAATGTACAGAGACATCCTGAATGAAAACCTGCTTCAGAGTGCTCCTGACCTCAGACTGGGGCATTCATCTTCCAGCAGGACAATGAGCCAAAGCACACCGCCAAAATATCAATGGAGTGGCTTCACAACAGCTCCGTGAATGTCCTTGAGTGGCCCAGCCAGAGCCCAGACCCAAATCCTATTGAACATCTCTGGAGAGATCTGAAAATGGCTGTACACTGTCGCTTCAGATTCAATCTGATAGAGCTTGAGAGGTACTGCAAAGAGGAATGGGCAAAAATTCTAAAGACAGGTGTCCCAAGCTTGTGGCATCATATTCGATTGGTGCCAAAGGTGCATCAACAAAGTATTAAGCAAAGGCTGTGAATACTTATATACATTTTTCAGGCTTTTTATTTTTAATAAATTTTCAATTCAAATTTTTTTCACACGTATCAGACTTACAGTTTCACTATAAATAATTTTTAAGCATTATATTTTCTTTAAAATATGGCAAGCCATTTTTACACAATGTCTAAGTCCAGTTTTTTACTAATAAGACATTTAGCAAAATTTTGCTGCTACTGCTTCTTCTTGAAATGCTTTCAGTTTATATGCTCTTTCCCTTTCCACCTGGATGTTTTCTCTCCATCCTTACATGTATAACTTTTTTTTTCATCAAAAAACGAAGCTATACATTTACAGCCAACAGCTGTCAGGGCTGTAACTCAATCTGGACACCTGACCCTCTGCAAGTCCTGGGTTCCACCCTAGTCAGGAGGAGCCACCTGCGAGTAACCAGAGAGCCATCTGAAACCCTGGACAATTTTGCAAACACACACACACTGTGTGATTGATAAGCATGTTCACCCACGGAGACCTCAATTTTGGTCCCCATGGTGACACGGCTACCCATGAGTCTATTTTCTATATAATATATTCAGATATTTAGGATGTGATAAATCAAGTATACAGATTTTCACAGTGCCTTTGCTAAAACTATCTGTTCAACCTTCACATCATTGTGCAAATCAAAAACAGCCACTTCTCATTTCTTTAATTGTTGCAAATGCTTTGGTTCATCCTTGCAAATTACTATGTACAATTCTCTGCTGTTTCCAACATTGGCGATTGCTTATGTCATGTTGATTAAAAAGCATTATAATAGGTCTCTATTAAATAGTTTCACCCCACCCACAACATTTAGACATTAGTTCATAAAATAGTCTTTCCATGCAAAATGGTTAAACAAAGCTGTAATGTCAAACACATTTCTAAACATTTCCATTAGATTTATGCTATGCAGTGCTGTCTTTTCCTTTCTGTATAGTAATGACATATTCAATCAACAAACTACAGTAAAAGTGTATATGTGAATCTTGTCCAGTTTCTTGCAATCAAACTCCCACATACACTAAGGTGTAACCTACTGTACAATTTACAATAATTGTCATCAAAACTGTACCAATAGTTTACATCAGAACATCCCATCAAATTGCACTGTCATTGTTATGAATGGTGCATACACTGAGGTATGATTCCAGATGCAGCTTTATTTAAGCAACAGATCTCCTACAGGCAGTGGTCAACAGAAGCAATGGCAACCACAGGGGAAACCTAAAACATAATCTAGTAAAAAAGGCGAAAGGGTTGGGGCAGGGAGCAAACAATCAATAATAGAATATGCAGTCAAAATCCAAAAATGCCTGGCAAAGACAGGGACAGGTAAAGTAGAGTAATGCACCCTATAACAAAATAGCCACATCGAAAGTAAAATGAATGTCTTAACAATAACATATTTATTGTACAAAGGGATAGATTACGCAAAATGATGTTCATTTGACATGCAAAATCATCCAAAGTTTTTGAGGGTTAGAATTAATATAATATACCCATTATATAACACATTATAGAATATGGACATGAAATAAAGCATCCATAAAGCTGTATACACACCTGCCAATATTGGTATACAAAAGTACGGGATATCCCTCAGTTTCTGTTTAATGTTAAGCTGCTTTGACACAGTCTACAGTACATTGTAAGATTAGAAATAAAGATGAATTGAATTGAATTTTAACCAGGCCCGGCGCTATGATGGCATAACAAGGGAGGTCGTAAATGTGGTGACTGATTTGGCAGCCTTGTTTCTTTCATTTATTTGTTCACTTATTAATTCTTTGCATTACTGACTTAATGCAGTAATATGCTTTTTAGAAATTTATAATAATATTTATGTAATTTTGCCCCTTAATGTAGTTTTCTGTATTAAGAGTATTATACCCTGCTGAAAAATCCAGCTTAAACCAGCCTAGGCTGGTTGGCTGGTTTTAGCTGGTTGACCAGCCTGGTTTTAGAGGGGTTTTGGCCATTTCCAGGCTGGTTTCCAGCCATTTCCAGCTTGGTCTTAGCTGGTCAGGCTGGAAAATGACCAGCTAAATCCAGCTAAAACCAGCCTAACCAGCCTGGTTTAAGCTGGACATAGCTGGTTTTGGCTGGGCTCCCAGCTTAGCTAGGCTGGTCAAGCTGGTTTTAGCTGGTCCTCACCCAGCCTGACCAGCTAAGACCAGGCTGGAAATGGTGGAAACCAGCCTGGAAATGGACAAAACCCCTCTAAAACCAGGCTGGTTGACCAGCTAAAACCAGCCAACCAGCCTAGGCTGGTTTAAGCTGGATTTTACAGCAGGGTAATTAAAAAGTTTTCTAGTAATTTGACCAGTGAAATGTGTAATTGGATTAGAAGCAAGCGGCAACCTCCCGCTCTCCCTCAGGAAGCCAATACGGAAGTAACTAAAACTGCAATTCATCAACTCGCCTTGGGGGGCTGGCTCCAGGAAGTCCAGGTCATTTCTGACTGCAATGGGAAATTGGCCATTTTTACAACTGATAAAAACATGCTTACAGCCTGGTACAAAAGATGGCTTTGGTGCATATAGCCATGATTAACCTTGATGACAACTGTGAGGAGGGTGAATTTTTTTATAACTCATCCATTTCGTTTTATTAAGTTATATTAAGTCTGCATAATTAAGGGCGTGGCCACTTGAGTGACAACTAGGTCTGGCTGCTCCCTGTCTCGTCACCTCAGGTGATTACGGCTAATTAGCCGATGCACTCGGCATATACATCGCATTTTTGTGTTGGTTAATGTTTCTTTACACAGTCAATTGCCTTTTGGGATTATTTCCTACAATTATCAGATGATATGGGATGCTGTGTGCACTTAATTGTGCTCACAAACCATTCACGTGGCCTCTGTTTTCCTGGTGAGGGAAATTTTACACTTATATGCCATCTTTATAAATGTATTTGTTTTATTTAAAATCATTTATGATTTTTAATGTTCTTTAGAGCTGTAATGCCCTCCAGAATCTGACAGATTGATTAGCTGTATGCTCTAGAACAGTCATGTGAAGCGTTGTCATACAGTGTTATGCCTGGATTTCATCAATAGTCTTGCATTTACTAACACAGACTATAATTGAAGTGTTTGGACGCATTTCGCGTGTTTCGCGTGTCATAAGAACAATGCTTTGTGGCTCAATGTATTACAAGAGTGCTTTAAAAGTCTAAACACTTTATTGATATCGTGTACAGCCAAGCATATGTAGTCAGAACACAAACGAGTAGCAGGTAATAAAGTATTAAGCGTTTCTCCCAAAGTAAAGTCTGTCTTAGCCAGGTCCAAGCAAAATGCCAGCAGGGGTCTGTAGCTCCGTTCACGCTCCGCCTCTTTGCCCTGGTTTGGTATCCCGCCGTGGGTGCGATGACACGCGAACAAAATGGCGACGGTTGGCCGCGCCTACTTGTAGCTTCATTTGCACTCTTCAGAAACCTATGGGTGACGTCACGGATACTACGTCCATATGTTTTACAGTCTATGATTAGAAGGCAGTGGCTCTGTAATTGTTCTTTTGATGAACACCGCCATCTTGTGGTCACATTGCAAAAAAATCAGTAAGTGACAGTGAATAGACGAATTACCAACCTACGTCACACATGACAACACACAGGTTCCCGGTTGCAAAAAGAGACTGGTTGCAATAGTAAACATGTCGTATTGTGCGGTAGGATGCCAAATTCAATGTCAAATTCAAATGCCAAGTCCAAAAATAGAAAACGTAACTTTTACCATACACCACACTGCTTTTAATGCCAACCTCTTTAGTCTTTGGCTAAAAGGGAGCTGAATGAAGTGAGGATCTAATTAAAAATGCTCGACTCTGCAGTTCTCATTTTATATCAGGTAAGTTCACGGTATGTTGAATCACACACATCACTCATTTTTGATTGCAGCAATAATTTCAGCAAAAACAGTTAAATATGGTGCATTAAAATGGAGACACTGAATGATTATGAAATGTAATTATGTAAGTTCACATCCCATACAGGTGCAGTTTGCTGTCAGAATGCAGTTTTGCTTGTTGATTAATTACCCAGGCCGTATAGTCCCGTCTTTTTTCCTTGTTTTTGGCTAGGCAGAACCTCAGTTTTTAGCACTATGTAGTTTTAAATCTGGTGATCATGGAGCATTACATTTTACACATTATCACACAGAACAAAATTGTTGGCATCCAAAGACTTGTAGGCCTTTAACTTCTCTCTTGTAAAATCACTTGGAGTTTCATGAGTTGTATATTTGGGGCTGGATGCTTGGCCATTTCGTCTTATCCAGTATCCATTGGGAGGGTGCTATCGCAGATGGACCTGTCAGACGATTGCCGCTCACTTTAACATTAATTTTGCAGAATAACTGTGCTTATCACAGGGTGACAAGCTGTTATAATACGCTGAAAGCATTATGTAAAATATATATATAATATGTAATCAATATAACTTTTTTCTAAGACATCAATAAACTCTGTACAACATCGGATGTCTTTCCCTCGCTGTAAATGCTAGTGCTCCCGTTTTTTATCTGCAACCTCGCTACGCGCGCAACCTGAATGTTTACAAATTGGTGATTCGTCTATAGGAAAACAGAGTAGCTAGTTTGTACAAGCATTGTCAGTGGAAAGACCTACATGTCTCTGCTTGCTGTTTGGTATTCTTCCCTTGGTACGGCATGATCTGTAAGTTTAATGTGAATCAATTTGCCTATGTGTATATTAGAGTTTGTTTAGCAATATTACAACCTTTTGTTTTAGTGTGCGGTAGATTTGTTAGTGAAGTGATTGTAGCTAGCCGTCTTCCCATGTGCTAGCTACATGCTAGTATATAGTTTAGAAGCATATTATGTTTGCTATTAGTTAATATCATCACTTTGATTTGATTGTTGACATGCAAAAGGAGGAATATAGCCATATTCATGCATGTACAAGGACACTGGGTGTATATTCATGTCATTATTTTTTTCTGTTACAGTTTTACAAGAAAAATAAGGAAGAAATATTACAAGTGGTACATCAGTAAAGCTTCAAAGAATGCTACACTGTCTCTTATTGAAGCTATTTATGTTTAGCTCGCTGCATAGGCTAAATAAGTACAATTGGCTGAGGGCAGAAGATTCACAGTTTTGCTATTACTAATTTTAATAAAATTCATTAAATTTATGTGATGTTTTATAATCGGATTTCGAGAAGAACACAGATAGTTAATCATGGCTGGTCTCACACTAACAATCACATAATCAACCAACCAGCCCAAAGACAGCTTTGAGAGCTCTGCTCTCCCAGCGACTCCAGCCTCAGCCCAGCACTCTGCAGCCCCTCCAGGCCATTCAACAGAGCCCAATGCTCCTACACAAGGCCACCGCCTCACTTGTTCTACTTTAACACATTCATCCAGAAGACAAAGATCTCAATCACTTACTCCATACAGATAAAAACAACCCTCTCTAGCTTCATCTTACACTTCAGCACTTTCCTCTGCTCCAGCAATTGACAAAATTACTGTCTCCGGACTCAAAAAAGCCCTCCCTGATGCAGGCCTTCATGCTCCCCACTGCTACAGCAAAGCAGACCTCTAAAAGCTCTTCTGCTCCATTCAAACAGACACACACCAACCATCACTCACTCCTCCAGGAAAAACCATGAAACGCCAGCCACCAACACTACAAAAACCTGTCACCACAGAGACAACCCACAAGACAGCGTGAGTTCGCCTCCATTCCTTTACTCCATTAATTTTCTAAGGCACAAACTTTTCCCAGCAATCCATCCCTTCAAAAACTTTTCCCCTCTCTTATCCCTCTTCACCCTGCCCCTTCTGATACCTTCAACGATTAGCCTATGAATCCTCCCCCGTCTCAAACTCAGTCTGAAATGAAAACAGAATTAGAATTTCTGGCATCTTGCACCAGAGGCGGAGCCCCTTCCAACTTCAGTCCCTTTTTGTTCAGAACTGATATGCCCTTGAATCACTCACAGCACCATCTACGAGAATCTTCCATTCCCCTCGTATTTCAGGCTATTGTGCCTAAAACCCTCCAAACATATCATACTGCTTGGCAACTTTCAAGCATTTTCACATCATTTACAACACACCATTTCCTGATTTTCCTCTCAATCACTTCATTCATTTCACATCTACACGTCACAACGAATCTCCAAATCAGTTCTATTAAAGGCTATCTTAGTGGAGTCCAATTTTTCCACAAATTGAATTATGGATCACTGTCAAATAAAATAGCCAATTTACAAATAATCCTTCTCATTAAATTAATTCAAGAAGCCCATTCTTCCCTCTCAGACATCAGACAGCCCATGTAACCCTAAAAATTTTCACTAGATGTATATCCACCCTCCACAGAGGTTACCTCTCCATTCATACATCCCACAGTCTCAAAGCCATGTCCACCCTAGCCTTTTTGGATTCCTAAGATGTTCTGAAATCACCACTACATCCAACTTCATCCCAAATATCCACCCCACCATCACAGACCTAGCTTTGTTGAATAAAGAAACCCTCTCTTTTTTCATCAAACCAAGCAAAATAGCTCAGACTTAGTTAATAGCCTATTGGGACAAATCATCCCTGTTGCAGCACAAGTAGATGCCAGCCTGGATGAGACTGTCCAGGTCTGCGCCTAGTTTGAATGGCCATCTGGCCAGTGGTCCAGCTCTGGGTATTAGCAGGCGTCTCCCGAGACAGTTCTGTCTTCTGTGCTGAATATAGAGGTCAGCCAATGGCTGCCCTGCAGTCGGGCTTGACTTCTTGGAGGAACATTGTTTTTAAACATTATAATAATTTTCTCATGTTTTTGTTGGCAAACTGGCGATCCTCTGCCCATCTTTGCTCCTAAAGTACCAGACCTTTCTGGAATGCTACTTACCAAATCATAATTACAATCACCTGTTGACATCACCTGTTTCAAATCACATCTCAAATCACATTATCTAAGCATTATTTCCCTTTCAAAACATAACTGCAGTAAACTGAAGTACAACTGCAGTACAACAGCAGTATATAGAAGTATAACTGCAGTAAAATTAAGTAATATACCGAAGTTAATATACCGAAATATCACCCAGCCCTATGTTCTCAAGCATTTTACCAGCCAAAACACAGACTGATATGTTGCAAACAGAATGAGTCTTTGGTAACATGCACTTCCCGGGCTATGTTAACTTACTATGCAAGTGGGACCTTTATTTTGAAAACAGAAGATGCAGAAAAATGACAGCCGCACCAGATTGTTTTTTTTATGCAATAGGGTATATGCTGAAGCATGCTAATAGGACTTTGAATTTGCCATTAACCTGGGTTAAGCGCTTCCGGTCAACTGTATGGCAATGCAAAAATCAGCACATTTAAGATCAGTTTTCTTTAAAAATCAGCGATCTTCACTGGCTGAGAGATATCTGATATAAAGGCAACATTTCCCCCACCATGTCTTTATAATATGAGCATTTATTTTACCCCAGTATATTCAATGGAGCTTCTGCGCTAACCTGCCGACGGACACGTGCGAGTAAACAGCTTTTTGTCTCATTTTACGCTTGAACAACTAAGTGAATGCCAAAGTTTATTTAACTGAATGTATTTTAATTACATTACAACATTGATGCTATAAAAGGAACTTTATAAAATGGGAAAAAAAATTCACAATAACAGGTCACCAGATGTTTATCAATATGGGAAAAACACTAGGTCCGCATATACCCTATTTCTTCACGATCCATCTGTTCACATGCATGTCAGGATGCAAACTGCGCAATATATGGATTATGAATTTATTTAACTTCACCCGAAAAGGCACAAGGCATGTTTAATTGTATCTTTAGCTAATGTACAGTATCATGTTTATTGTGAGATTTACTACTGCTATTTCAACAAAACCATTGTTTACTGCTGACTACAAGTGTGTACTTGGTTCAAAATGCTAATTTAAGAATTGTGTCATATAACTCAGCTTGTCAAAGCAATACACTTTATTAAAAATCATCTGTTTATGCAAAGGTTGATACTAATTCCTGGCTGTTTTATTGACATTATATCATCGAAATACATCTCTGTTGATGTTCCAAGTTTAACTGTAACTTAGCCTATATTTTATCCACAACACAATTCAGGAGGAAAATAGGTGGTTCATATTAACTCATTCACTCAATCTAAGTAAAATAAGCCTCTAGCAATTAAGTCAAACAGTTTTAACAAGGAATCTAGTCTGTTATCAGATTTAAGACAAATGAAATATGAGTATTTTGCACATGCTTATTTTAGAGTACATCAGGGGCGTTGCTAGACAAAGCTCTACTGGGGCACGTACCCCCTTCCCCCATATATATATATATATATATATATATATATATATATATATATATATATATATATAATAAAAGTATTATTTTTATTATAAAATTATTCTTCTAAATAATCTTAAATGTAACTGGAAAACAATGTTAAGACAACTGGAGTGATATGCTAAGATCATTTAAAAAATTACTTTTGCATAAATATTAATTTCATTTGAATGAAATTCTATAGACAATTCAATAAAATACAACAACAAAAAAAGAAGTGTTATAGAATTATCTGTTGTAGACTTGACACATGGCAGATAATTAGGTGTGTTAAGTCTGACTCGTCATCCCTCCTTTTTGCGTCATACAAAAAAAATCTATCAGGAGGCATGCTTAGTAAGATCACCATCATATTGTTTAAACTTTATGCATGTTAACTACCGGGACTCGCACCGGCAGAAGACCAGCGCGTGTGAGAGCAGCGCGTGCCAGAGGCGCGCGGGTTCTCTGCGCACACGCGGAGATGCGTCAGTTTGCGATTTGATAACATTGCTTTCACCAGCGTTGGTTCGGTTGCACATAGAGAACAACCGTCTTTATTTTGGAATTACCACTCTTAATAAATGCACTTGCATATAAAGTAAATCATATCTCAATGCATTTACTGGGGCACTGGAGATTTTTACTGGGGCACGTGCCCCAGTAAATTGGGTCTAGCGACGCCCCTGGAATACATCATGCTGTTTGTGTGTGAGAGAGTGAGTGATTAAGTGAGAAAGATCACTGAGAGGTGTATCAGAGCAAGAGCTCATTAATATTCATGGGTGTTCCAAATATGGTCAATACGTAGCTTCTGATTCTAGAAGTATTTTATAGGGTAACATATGAGCATTTCTGGAGATCATTTTTAATTATATAAGGCACTTATACCTACTATGTAGATGTCAGAGAACAATTGAACATAGTTATTTGACAATATGATGTTTATACCACAACTATAATTCAGAAGAATTAGATGAATAATAAACAGCCACTCAGAATCCACTTAGAACAAAGAATGCAAGATTTTAAAGCAGCATGTTTGTAATCAAGGTAAGCATTTATAAACATAAATCATTCAAGCAGTGTGGACATTAATATAGTTATCTGTACATTCTTTGTGTAAATTGGCCAGATCAAATTTTGCTATAATTTTAAAAGGAATTTACATAACTGCATGTAAGGGAAACAATGATCATGAAGATATCACGTCAGTTTCACATATAACCAACAAAAGGGTGCTTGGTTTTAAAGTTACTTTCTGTGTTTCATTCTTTGCCACAATACTCACAGTACATCATTTTTTGATGTATGAAATGTGATTGCCTTTAGTTTTTTAAGTGCGTTATTGGTTTTTCTATACAGTATATGTCTTTACAGTAGTTGAAAAACAGCATATATGTTCATATACATATGTGTCATAGTTCTCGTGGGATGATGGTGAAGGGTCGTATAGGGCAGCTAGACTCTAGCTCCAGCGCAGTGAGGAAACAGTCTGGAGCTTGTGGACTGCCTATGCTTTGCAGTGCCTCCCCTAAGCCACTCCAGGCCTCATGTGCAGTGTTCTGGACCTGTATCGCATCCCTCAGCATCTTCTCCCCAAGACCTACACGTCCTGTGCGAACCAACAACTTCCCCTGTGGACAGAAAATTAAAATATGATGCCTACTAGCAGAACTTTTCATTTGTTACTTATTCTGGGTAAAACCACAAGAAAACTTGATGGGTATTTTGTAATGGTGTGTTGATGTTCCATGTCGCTCTAGTAATACAACTGTTTGTATGGTTAAATGTTAAGCAAACATGGAATAGCAAAATAGTGTGGTCAAGAGAAGACATTTTAGGTTGGTTCCTTTTAGATTTGTATATGTGGTTTATTGGACTGTACAACCTGATTTCCCCTGAAATTGTGACATTGTGAAATGCAATAAAATAGAGAATATGTGGTTTGTTGATTTTCTTTATTGGCAAAAGTACAAAGAAAAGATTCTCAATGTTTTCAGTGAGCAAATAAATTGTATTCTGGAAATATAGACAGATTTTGATGTGATATTTAATGGCTACACTCCTGAAAATGATATATAAGATAATGATATATATACATATATATATACATATATATATATATATACATATATATATATATATATATATATATATATATATATATATATATATATATATATATATATATATATATACATATATATATATATATATATATCTATATATATACATATATATATATATATATATATATATATATATACATATATATATATATATATATATATATATATATATATACATATATATATATATATATATATATATATATATATATATATACATATATATATATATATATATATAATACATATATATATATATATAATATATATATATATATCTATACATATATATATATATATATATATATATATATACATATATATATATATATATATATATATATATATATATATATATACATATATATATATATATATATATATATATATATATATATATATATATATATACATATACATACATACATACATACATACATACATACATACATACATACATGCACATATTATATATATATATATATATTATATATATATATATATATATATATATATATATATATATATATATATATATAATATATATATATATATATATATATATATATATATATAAATCTGTTAATACAATACTGATCTGATCTGATCCATTTGGAACCAGAAAGTGACAGGTACAACACAGATAATACACACACAAGGCACAGACTCTAATTTGTGTACTTGAAATCAGACACAAACACAGAAACTGATTGATGTACAGACTTTATAGAAAAGTAGAAGCTAGAATATTTAGACATGCAGACAGCTTATCGATTCATCAAAATGAAACTGTGATTGTGACTGCTTAGCGCTTGCCACATCGATATTTTAGCGATTGCACTGATAAATCATATACTAAGCCGAAAGAAAGTGAGTGAGTGATTTAAAAATATGCTATGTTCAAATTCACACATGCAGCTCTTGATAATGCTTTGCTTGTCTCAGATTGAACCAGTCTACCACTGCTACAAATATGTTATTTCCTTTCCTAGTTATAGGGCTCTATTTTAACGATCTAGGCACAAAGTCTAAAGCGCATGACAAAAACGCAGTAAGGGTGTGTCCGAATCCACTTTTGCTATTTTAAGGACAGAACAATATGGTTTAACAAGGTTGAGCTTATTCTCTTAATGAGTTATGGTGTGTTTTGAAAATTACATGCATTTAACCAATCAGAGTCTTATCTCTCATTCCCTTTAAGAGTCAGTTGCATAGCGCCATGGCGCATTTGCTATTTACATGGCCGAATTTGTTACTGGAAAAACTGAACGCTTCACTAGCAAGAAAATAATTTAACAGACCATCTGCAGCGTGAGGATAAAGAACAAGCCTCCTCCATTTGGCCTTTTCACTTTCTCTTTACTTTACTCCTTTACTTTCGTAGTAAAGGAAACGATGGAAACTCACTCCACTGAAGACATCCATTAGCCTACATATATGTGTGTATAATTGCATTAGCCTGCATAATTGTGTGTTAAGCACAAAGATTTGTTTCAAAACTATTTCTAAATTCAGTTCCAATTTCCAACAAATGAATAAATGAACAGTAATAATAAAGTGTGCTCAAAACAACCCATATGGTGATGCACCCGATAGGTGGACAAATCTAAACTTTTTTTTATTAAAACAAATATAAATATGCATATAATAAATAATACTGCTATTAATACTAATATTAATAATAGTAATAATATTAATAACATTAGGGCATTACGGTGGCACAGCAAGAAGGTCACTGGTTCAAGCCTCAGCTGGGTTGGTTGGCATTTCTGTGTGGAGTATGCACATTCTCCCAGTGTTCGCGTGGGTTTCCACCGGGTTCTCCTGTTTCCCCCACAAGTCCAAAGACATGCGCTATAGGTGAATTGGGTAAGCTAAATTGTCTGTAGTGTATGTGTGTGAATGAGAGTGTATGGGTGTTTCCCAGCACTGGGTTGCAGCGGGAGAGGCAACCGCTGTGTAAAACAAATGCTGTATAAGTTGGCGGTTCATTCTGTGGCGACCCCAGATTAATAAAGGGACTAAGCCAAAAAGAAAATGAATGAATGAATGATAACATTAAACAAAAGCTAACTGTCATAAATAAACTGAAAAAAAGCTCAGAGGTGGTGGAGGCATGGGGGTAGTGGTTTTTATATTTATGTGGAAAATAATATTGTTTTTAACATTTTAGTCCTTTAATTTTTTTTTTATATGTAAAGATATTAGTGTGTTGCTGTATATCCTGTGTGTATCAAGCAATGTGTAAGCATTTGGATGCATAGGCGTATAACAAACGCGCTTTGTTCTGGACTTTAGACCAGCTTTTAGATGATCGGTCGCGGTCTGCCTTAAACGAGCCTCCATCTTAACACACCTCCTTTATAGACCGACACACCCATGAGTCCACAAAGTAGGACTCACCAATAAAATTAAACAACAACTGTCTCTTTAGTTTCATTTCTAGATGTTTGAATTACACAAAATCTGCAGAAACCCACATCTGGTCCAAGCCCCTCCCCTGTAGAATTCTCAGTCTTTAACGATCGATGATTGGCTCCAAGACTAAAAGGTGTGGCTTCATTCGCCACATTGACCGTTACACTTTCCCCCATTTAAAACAATACTAGTGGCATGTCTTGTGCATTCTATAGTCTTTGGTTTGACTCAATTCAGCGCACATCCTTGAAAACACACAGACACACACACACAAATCCAGATGCTCTGAGCAGTAACACACGTTCATGTGTATCCCACAGACTCCTTTATAGACCGGCACACCCATGAGTCCACAAAGTAGCGCAAATGGATTTGTTATTTAAACAATGTGGTGCAAAACGTGAAAAATTGGGGTTGCGCTGGTCTGAAAATAGCAACAAAACACGTCTTGTGCCTTATGGCGCCAGGTGTATGATAGCGCCCTATGTGTTGTTATAGATGGTTATTTTCCCTGTAGTTATAATATTTCCCATACACAAAAAGATTTTCCCTATTGCAATGATCTAATCTTTAATTTTGCCAAACAAAAGAGAACCTCTATGTAATTTTTGGAAAAAACTAAAATATAAATTGTATAATGTTTGAATATAAAAATTAAAACCTAACCATTCGAAATTGAATTTTACGACAGCATGCACTTATAAACCATAAAGTCTTGTTTAATTTTTTATGCATGTCACATACTGTGTGAAATGGTCTTAACAGGTTCTGTGTCCTCATTATCAGCTCTCCTGCACCATATGATACGATTGCCTGGTTGCTAGGCATCCCATAAAGGCCTGAGAAGGACTGAACTGTTATAAATAATGTATTTGCATTATCTAATCAACTGACAGACCAATAGATGAGAACCAGAAAGAAGGGAGAGAGCCATAGAAACGCAGAGAAAAGACAGAGAGGTATGAAATATGAACATGAATGCCTGCCAATGTCTGGACATTTGAGAAAAATACATAAATAATATTTTACTGATGTTAAAATATATGATCATTCTTTAAAAAAGAAGCAGAACAAATTGGCAAAACTTGACACAAGATCAGAGACTTATGCTGTGTTTGACCAAAGTCCCTTTAAGGCAAGTCATTTCACTCAACAGCCAAGTTTAAAGGACCTCTCGGGCAGTATGCTCAGGCATTCTGTTTGAATGGAGAAACATCATATTCAATTAGATAGGTCGTTGGACAACAGTGATTTGTTCTGTAGAAACTGAAGAAATACAGTGCTTAGCATAACTGAGTACCCCCTATTTCGGAAATTAATATTTGTATCCATTTCTCAATGAATATCGGTCATATGTTTTAGTATATTTGAACAAAGCAGATTTATTATACAGATATGTTTATTAAAATATTATTTTAGCTACCGAACATCTTTAGAAATAAAAAGATAATGCATTTCAATTCATGCAAAGCATTGAGAAAAAAAATACAAACTGCAAAATTTAAACAAAATATTAGAAATTTTTTGTTTTTTTCTTGACTTTAGCTTTTTTTTAATTTAATATTTTACATATAAACATAACGCATATTATGTTAACATATTTAATATATTGACATATTAATATAACATACATAAACCCTAACATATAAATTTGGGTGTATTAATTTTAGACCATTACCATAAGTTATTTTGTTTTAGATTTGTACCAATCTAATGTACAGTTGAAGTCAGAATTATTAGACCCCCTTTGAATTTTATCTTCTTTTTTAAATATTTCCCAAATGATGTTTAACAGAGCAAGGAAATTTTCACAGTTTGTCTGATAATATTTTTTCTTCTAGAGAATGCCTTATTTGTTTTATTTCAGCTAGAATAAAAGCAATTTAAATTTTTTTAAAAACTATTTTAAGGTCAAAATTATTAGCCCCTTTAAGCTATATTTTCTTTCGATAGTCTAAAGAACAAACCATCATTATACAATGACTTGCCTAATTACCCTAACCTGCCTAGTTAACCTTATTAACCTAGTTAAGCCTTTAAATGTCACTTTAAGATGTATAGAAGTGTCTTGAAGAATATATAGTAAAATATTATTTACTGTCATCATGACAAAGATAAAATAAATCAGTCATTAGAAATGAGTTATTAAAACTATTATGTTTAGAAATGTGTTGAAATAATCTTCTCTCCGTTAAACAGAAATTGGGGGAAAAATAAACAGGGGGACTAATAATTCAGGGGGGGTAATAATTCTGACTTCAACTGTATATTTTGGTGTATTTGAACAAAGCAGAGTTATTAAACAGATATATTTATTAAAATAATTAGTTTCTTTAGAAATAGAAAGAAAATACATTTCAATTCATGCAAAATACTGGGAAAAAATTACAAACTACAAAACTTAAACAAAATATTAGAATTTTTTTGTTTCTCTTGAACTTTTTTATTTAATATTTTAAATATAAACATAATGTATATTATGTTAATATATTAAATATGATAAGAGTCACTGGGCGTTGCACGCACTGTTATTCAATGGTTCAGATCTTGCCTCTCTGACAGGTCACTCAGGGTGTCTTGGAGGGGAGAGGTGTCCAACCTACAGCGTCTAAACACTGGGGTTCCTCAGGGCTCTGTTCTTGGGCTACTTCTCTTCTCCATCTACACGGCATCTTTAGGAACAGTCATCCAGAAACATGGATTTTCCTACCACTGCTATGCTGATGATACCCAGCTATACCTCTCTTTTCACCCTGATGATCCCTCAGTTCCAGCTCGCATCTCAGCCTGCCTGTCAGACATTTCACACTGGATGAAAGATCATCATCTCCAGCTTAACCTCACGAAAACGGAAATGCTTGAAGTTTCTGCCAACCCGACTCTTCACCATAACTTTTTAATCCAGATGGATGGGGCTAACATTACTGCATCCAAAATGGTAAAAAGCCTTGGAGTAACGATTGATGACCAACTGAACTTCTCTGACCACATTTCTAGAACTGCTCGATCTTGCAGATTTGCACTCTATAACATCAGAATGGTCCGACCCTTCCTATCTGAACATGCAGCCCAACTCATTGTTCAAGCTCTTGTCCTCTCCAAACTGGATTATTGCAACTCTACTAGCCGGGCTTCCAGCTAACTCTATCAAACCTCTTCAGCTGCTTCAGAACGCAGCAGCACGAGTGGTCTTTGATGAACCGAAAAGAGCACATGTCACTCCGCTACTCACCCGTTTGCACTGGCTGCCAGTTGCTGCTCGCATCAAATTCAAAGCTCTGATGTTTGCTTACAAAGCGACCTCTGGCTTTGCTCCTTCTTATCTGCTCTCACTTCTGCAGATTTATGTGCCCTCCAGAAACTTGCGTTCTGTGAATGAACGTCGCCTCGTGGTTCCATCCCTAAGAGGGAAGAAATCACTTTCCCGAACTCTCGCATTCAATCTGCCCAGTTGGTGGAATAAACTCCCTAACTACATCAGAACGGCAGAGTCACTTGCTGTCTTCAAGAAACGACTAAAAACGCAACTGTTTAGTCTCCACTTTCCTTCCTAATCTACAACTGCCTCTCTGGCTATACCACTAACTGTACTCTCTCTCTCTCTCTCAAAAAAATATTACATTACTAATGCTTTGCTTCTTAGACTTTACACACCGGAGACTTGCCTATAGCACTTATTCACTGCTGCTCTTTTAGTTGTGTAAATTGCTTCCTTGTCCTCATTTGTAAGTCGCTTTGGATAAAAGTGTCTGCTAAATGACTAAATGTAAATGTAAATATTTATACGTATTAATATAATATACAAAACCCTAACATATAACTTTGGGTGTACTTATTTTGTACCATTATCATAAGTTATTTTGTTCGTTTATCTCCAGATTTGGGTTGGCTAATACTATTGACCTTAGAAATGTGTTTATTCCAGTCAAACTAAAAGAAAATAAGGCTTTCTCCCAAAAAAAAAAAAAAAAATAGAAATACTGTTAAACCTTTCTTGCTGTTAAACATCAATTGGGAAATATTTGAAAAACAAAAAATATATATATAAAAAAAAAAAAAACACAGGAGGGCTAATAATTTTGACTTCCATTGTTAATTCTGTTCTACTCACAGGTGCCCTCTTCCTATTGGATCAAGCTGGTGAATTCCTTCAAAACGATACCTCAGTTCAGCCACAACTTCTTTATATGAGAAATCAGTGGTGTGATGAAAATTGTGCCTTGGGTGTGTGAACTATGCAGAGCATTGCAAGCTAGCACAGAATTAGTTCTCAACAGCACAGGGAATTGATATTGTACGTCTTTTGTCCAAAAATAGCAAAGATGTGTGCTCTGATTGGCCAGATATAGAGAGAAAATGGCCTAGCTTCACACTGGTTACTACAGTGAAGATGAGTAATGAAGGGCCTGACATTATCCAGTCACAATGAGAACAGAGAGTGGAGGCAGAGCTAATGTTAGCACATATTACTGTGGGTTGTAAAAATGTACATACTGCATGTAAAGTGATTTGCTCAAGACTCAATAACCATATACTAGGCAGTGGTGTAAAATAACAAATTACAAATACTCAAACTAATTTTTCTCAGCAATTGTAATTTACTAAATAGTTTTAAAATGTGTACTTTTACTTTTTCAGTGCTGTATCGGTACTTTTACTCCACTACTATCCTTCATCCTGCAGTCACTACTTTCTATTCTTTATCTAGACACTTATTGTCTATGGGGATAAGAAAATCAAATCTTTACACGCATTGACCCAGAGACTGTTAATTGCATGTCACTGATGAGAAGATGACGAATGTTTACTGTACGATGACAGAAATGGCGTCATAAAGTCAAATTGATGTTGTTTCCCAACGTCATGGGGACATTGCATTTTGCTTGGAAATGAAAATTAGGTTGACAGAAACCAAAGTAAGGCTGACCTCAATGTCCAAAGTCCAATCTAAAATCAACCAAATATCAACATCTAGTGATGTTACAGCTTGAAGTTGTGTGGTCGTTACCACTATGACGTCTATCAGATGTTGGATTTTAGTTGCCATATCTGATGAATAAATGTCAGTATTTGACGTCAATATGACGTTGGTTTAAGATGTTGGCTCGATATTGGAATTTTGTCACTATCTAACACTTAAAGCTAAAATCAACCATATATCAACATCATTTGACATCGTTATTGGACATAACATAACATTGTCCTTAGACGCTGGATAGACATTGAATTTTGTCTTATGACGTTGTGTCAACAACTAAACCCCTGTTGGGCAATAACTAAATGCACTACAGAATGTTACATTTACACACATCCACAAATTACATGTCAATGCATCAGCTTTCTACAGCGTAATACTGAGGAGTACAAATCTGATCCATGAAGGTACCATCACAGTGACAAGACACTTTGTACCTCAACAGTGTCAAATGTGTTCCTTCAAGAACTATTTAAAGGCATTTTGCTTTATCCAAAATGTGTCAATTTTTTTCATTAATTATAAAACATCAAATACATTTATTAAACAATGTTTTTTTTAAGTTTCTTTCTGTGTAAATGAACCTTTTCCATTTACAATAAAGAATAAAAATACTTTAACATAAATCAAAACATCTCTTCTTTGCTAAACATGTCACAACACTTTTCACAAAAATATTACAGAAATACATTCTCCCCTGTACAATATATAAAACTTTTTTCCTCCAATTACTTGGTCCATTGAGAGTCAAGGAATCAACTCTGTTGGAGTCGACTCCCCATCCCTAGTGTGTAGTGGTTCAATGTTTTTTTAAGGCAGGACCTACTGCCCTTTCTACTTTTCCACTTGGACTAATGCCACTAATGAAATTTGAAGCTTTAAATATTTGAGTGAACACTTTGTGGGAATATAAATTTATATAATCTATATATAACTGAAAAGTTGTTTTTTAGGGTGTGACAGACCTTAAAATGTCTTGGTTTCCTGAGCCCTGACTGTCTCCAAAGTAATGCAAATTGTCAGTTTCACAGCACAGCTGTGTCTATTGTCTTCTCAAGCTGGTCAACTTGTCGGATGGTTTCTGTCTCATTTGCACACTATTTTAATGCTAAAATGTATCATGAATAGGTACTAATATGCTGATGAGATCAGGGCTGGAAAGGCAATTTACCCTGCCGACAACAACACTTTGTTTGCATGCTTTGTTTTAAGGCTCGTTTCCACTGACTGGTACGGTACGGTTCGGTTTGGTACGGGTCACCTTTATCAGGCTTGCATTTCCACTAACAAGGGTACCCTTTTGGTGGGCGTGGTGTATGACAGAAAGTTTCAGTCGACGTCATTCTAGCTCGAGGAAATGTCTATAATAAAGCTGTACGGGTCACTTACATATCATATGAGAAGTGCTTCTCACAAAACAGATGCTTTATACATGTAAATACTTGTGTAGAAATGTTTATTACTAACTTTTCAATGAACATGAGTTGATTATAACTGCAGATCAATGACAGTGCGAAACAGCCTACTGTAATGTCTGTAATTATATTAAATAACTAAATAAATGAACATATATAAACACATACAGCCCCTTACAGTCTCAGATATGTTACCAACTACAGAAGAACTACATATAGCAGACATTTCGCCCGTATTTAGGTTTAAAATCAACACAAATTATAGCCTACAGTCAGTGAAAACCTGTTATCTGTGTATGTAATCTTCAGCAGCACATGTAGCCTCTGTTAGAGAGTAATTCCGTCATTCCCGTTCATATTAGTCAGAAATGTGAAGATAATAAGTTAGTTTATCATGGCATTTTGTTCGCGTTTGCTAAAAAAATAATGTGCTCCTTTTTTCCGGCTTCTCCTTTGTTTCTTCACGCTTCACTCTCACGTTTGTCAGAGTCTGACAGGATCGGGTTTCAAAAGCACATCAATAATCAAGCGCAGATTATTATCATCAGCTCATGAAGTTTGTTATTTCAGATATAATGTTAGACGCGCGCGAGCGCTAGCAAGAAAGCGAAACCGCTCGCGCCTCAGACTGGCTCGTAAAAAACTACGGGGCACAGGGTAAATCTGCTTTTTTTCTTGGCTTTGTGGTTGTTCTTCCAGACGACGACAATGTTTGTTTGAGCCCAGATCGACCATGGCTCGTTATTATATGTATTTATAATTCTGCTATAATCTCTCGGCTGTGTATTTCAAACATGGCGGTTTTTTGTTTTCATTCTGGCTTGTTACGCAAGCGAATGACGCCTCTCTGTAAACCAATAGCGTTCAGCTGCGCGTCTAGCTCCGCCTTTTGGTACCCGTTCTCGTGTTTGGTACCCTTTCGAAAGGGTGCCGAAAAAGTGGTACGGTATGGTTCGGTTCGGTACGCTTTTTGACAGTGGAAACGGCCATAAAAGCGTACCAAACCAAACCGAACCGTACCGTACCCTCAGTGGAAACGGGCCATTAGACTGTCCCCACCTACATGAATCACTGTCTGTAAAATGTATAAAAACTTAGTGCTTGCTGTACAGAAGAGAGTTTCTTTCGAGGACGCCACAGCCACGCTGAGTTCTTCTTATTAAAGGATTCTGCTTTTAAGACAACCTAAAGTTCTCCCTGGTTTTTTGGGCTCTCTTAGAATTTCACAACAGTTTGGTGCCGTGAGCCAGACTAGAGAAATTCACAACAACTTTCAACGGAGAGTGAGAACATTTTTCAGGTTTCAACAAAATGTCTTTATTTGTGTTTGGAATATTTATTTTAAACAACATCAGGGTGAGTACATGATGTTGGAAACACCTGTGCCATGCAAAGTGTGTGCATATGGATTTGTATCACTCACCAGATGCAGCAATATATGGTGTCCTCTAGGGTTGATGGCGAGAGCCTCATCGTACAGGCTCTTGGCCTCTGCGTCATTGCCCTTGAGCTCGGCCACGCAGCCTTTGAGCAAAAGCACTGAATGTGAGGTGGGAAAGAGTGTTCCTGCTTCCTGTACACAGAACTGAGCTTCCTTCATCCGCCCATCAGCAATGAACAACTCCCCTAGTCGACATATTGCAAAGAAGAAAATGATGAGATCAGTGTGAGGTAATTTGTGACTACATAAACATATATTACAGGTGCAGATTTTCTTTCAATAGGAACTTCGACATATCTGTATAATGAGCATACTACTGTATATGTTGAGGAGTACGTAAAAATGTATCTTTATGAAAAATTATTAGGTTCATGAAAGTGACACAACTATCTAGAAAATCAGCACTCTTAAAGATGTATCTGCTACCAAAGCATTACTACTAACTCAGAGTGTCAAACAATAAACATTTTAGACTGTGGTTCACAAGTAGAATCACAAAAAAAGTAGCATTATGTTCTCTCTGGATGATTTAAAATGTAGATTTGGCAACAAATACAGCTATAGCAAATACACGCTGCCTTTCTCCTCCTACCCAAACTGTTAAACACATGCTCATAGAGAGTTATTCATGGTCATGTCTAAATAAGGTCATGTGTGGAGCAATGTGTAAGCATCTGCAGCTCTACTCTAGTATTTCGGATTCACTACAGCAAATAAACTATTTTCACATCATTTGTTGCATGTAGTGTGCTTGCTTACCAAAAAATAGCTGCATGGACAATTTAGGTAGACGTTTAACCAAAAATGAAAATATTTTTGAAAATCATGTGCATGCCTTAAATACATACTCCATTTCAGCCTTTAGCTGCTGTCACATTCACTGTTGTTTGACTGTTGTTTGGTGAACCAGTCATTGTGGTAGTAATCTGGAAATTTCATATTGAAATAAGGAGGCTGTAATTTTGTGGGGGCTAAAGATTTACTCATACTAAAACTTAACTTGGTTAACTATAAAATAATTTTGTTACTCCACTAAAACTCCACTACTACACACATTTCTGTAACTACACTAAAATAAAATATTAAAAAACATTACAAATAAATGTGAAACATTGCCCTGCAACCTAATTGAAGTAATCGGACTAAAATAACAACTAAAATCAAACAAATTAATGTTTAATGGAACATTTTAAGAAAACTGTGAAAATATAAAAAAAGAAAGTCACTTCAAAATGTTATTATTATAATGAAATGCAAAAAATACTAAAATAAAACCCATTTAAAAATGATGTTATATACTTGACTACTACCAGGGCTTGACATTTCCACCCGCCAACCCACCAAATGCGGGTAGATTTCAGCTGTGGCGAGTTAGAGAGCTGCTCCCACTAGCCACATTGGCTGGTTGAAAATAACTTTTAAATTGTTGTTTATCGAAAAGCAGCACGAAGGACAAAATAGCTGTTTGCACGAGGAAAAAAAGCAGGTAAATATTGAATGAGAGGATGATCACGCACACGGTGAAACACAGGTTTTCTTCATTCACTGACGAGGGCTTTAGTGCGGGATTGTTTATAAATATTGCACGCTACTGTTTCCTTGCGCGAAGCAACATTGCCTGCAAATGCAACTTGTACGACCAGTTTTCTTTAAAATAGACTGAACAAAAAGTGATGCTTGTGTACTCACAGTCCTGCTGCTTTCAGGAGCTTGAGATTTTTTGTAAGCACCAGCGGTTGCCGCTTTCACTTTAACCTTTCTTTGAACAGATTATTAACAGGCCTAACGTTAACCGTGTGTACACGTGATCATCATTTCATTATCGCACATGGTATGTTTTCACCTGCTTTCTTCTGCTTACCGTTTTTTTTATTTTTTATTTATGGTTTAATTATCATCCTTTACAATAACATTACTTTAAAAGGAGATTAACTTCCTATTTATGTATAGTTAACTGGTGATCTGAAACCTTTAGCCTGGACAGACTACTGTGCATACTTTTAGATACATGACAATAATTCTTTTTTAAAATGTCATTTTTTAAAAGAAAGATTTTGTTGAATAAAAAAGCTGTATTTTGCTTGTTTTTATTTATTTTTTTAATTAGATAAAATTTGTAGCTGATAAATAATAAGTTATTTGTTTATTTATGTTTGGTGTGGCCAGAGAAACATTTGGTAAATCCTTAATGTTGAGCCCTAAAAACTCATGTGAAATAAGAACTAATTGCAATGCAACACCATAAAACCACAACCTATTTGCTCATTCTCACTGAGCAAGGTCATACACGACACACAAAAAGTGAAATGAATGAGGAGGCTTGCAGACATAACACAAAATCTAAATCAAGTAATTTCAGCATGCCAAAGTCAAATTTCAGCATATAAAATATATTTTCCCAACAAAAAAATTGTGGCTAGTGAAAATGGCGGGTGGCAAGTAATGTTGGAAAACTACTAGCCACAGTGCCTGGTGATCAAAAAAGTTAATCTCAAGCCCTGACTACTACACTACTCACAACAAAAAATGTGTTAAATATTTATTTATTGTTTTTGGTTTTGTATATTTAGTATTTTCATACAGAAAAGAATACAAACACACATCTTGTATGTTTCTAAATTTGTTTTTGCTGAAATGTTCAATGTTGAAAATGTAACAGTGGTACCACTATTGTTAAATTTGCATAATGAACTACCGCAGGTCTTCTTTTGGCTATTTATTTGCATAGTGAGATGTGATAGGCCTTTCTTGCATCTATTTAACCATCTATAGCTGCATTTGCACAGCAAACAGACTTTTCTGTTGAGTTTTGACAGCCAATACATGCTGGGATGTCATTACAACAATAGAATTAAAATATACATGTTCATTTAAATATTAGTATAAACAAAATATATATTCATTTACATTATATTACTTATTCTAGGATGTTATTTTGATACATAGCCCATAGCCCAACATCGACATCTTACAAATGACAGCTAACAGCACAGCTGTCAAACTCTGCACGGTTTAGCTTTAACCCCAATTAAACACGCATTATCAGACTAATTGAGTCATGCAGGTTCTTTGAAACCTGCAATTAGGTGTGTTGAAGGGTTGGAACTAAACTCTGCCCACCAGAAACTGAGTTTGAAACACCTGGCTTATAGTATTTAAAAAAATTCAATACAAAATTCAATACGTTCACTCGCCCTTACTATTTTGAACTATATCAGAATGACATCATGCTCATTTTTTAAAGCCAATTGGCTGCTCTGTGTATGCTCTCACATTCACATTTGTACAGAACCAGAATGTGTCCCATTTTAGACAGGAAATGAACCCATGCCAAAGGAATGCTGGGAATGGGAACAAGAGGGCACAAACACCCAGTATAAGATCCCTGGGAAACTCTTGTCATGCTGAACTGCATATAAATAACGCAAAAATAACATCAAAATAATGTCATAATACGTCAAGGACTTCCCAAATGTATTCAAGACAACATGAAATAATCACTCAACTAGACTACAGTAGAAAAAAGTTGCCTTTGCAATATTTCATTAAAATGTAACAAACTCCTTTAACCAAATTTTAAGAATTTATTTAATTCTAACTAATCTGATAACAGTTACAGAAATACTGTAAAAGGAAGCGATACATTAAAAAAAATGTTTAACTGCTATACAAGGTTATTATAGTTAACGAAAATGAATGAAAAAACAAAAACTAGAATTAAACAATAATTTTCGTTAATTGAAATTAAAAAAAAAATGTGAGTTTTTAAAAAACAACAACTAGAACTAACTGAAACTGTATTTTGTACATACACAACTAATTGAAACTAACTAAAATTATAGCAAAAACGTCCTTTGTTTTCGTCTTTGTAAATGTATTTAATACATAAACCTTATGTATGCCTCTTAGAAGTAAATCTATTTACTTCAGGCTGCAAGTGTTTGACCCATGCAGCACCTCAGAGTATGTGATGCCATTGGCCAGATCAAGCCAGTTCTCCTCCAGTCAGTTCTCCATGTTGCTCCCGCGACAAAAACAACCAGTGGACATGACGGCAGCACGTCAACAGCTTTAAATACAGAGACTTAAAAGTATTCATTTAACACATTTGTGTCCAATAATGGGTTTTATTTCAGTATTAGGTGAACGAGATCAAGAACAAATCGTGCTTGTCAACCGAATCTTCTAAGTCAACTGGTTGAACTCACCAAATCGAACTGAATCATTTGAAACAATTCACATCTCCGGTAAGCACTCTTAACCACAAACTACTTACTTTTTAACATGTCTCATACCCCCTCTGACTCAAAATAAACCAATATATACTGAGTTATTCAGTTATTAGAACAGTAGACTGAGATCAGATTTGAGAAGCGGTGAACCGATAATACTGCACATGTGTGATTCAGTGAACCAAACACAAACCGTACATGACAGCCTGTGACTGAACTAAACCTGAACAACTGCAGCGCGGGTAAACCGAGGGCTTAAATGAGAGGATCTGGTGAAATGTATGTTTATTTCATAACAGAAAACCGTAATGAATCATGCTTCAGTTGGGTTGCGAAATGTAATCGTAAAAATCTTTTCAGAGCATGGTGATGTTTTAACTGGCTGAAATTATGATTGCTGACTACATACAGTTGAAGCCAGAATTATTAGCCCCCCTTTAAATTTTATTAAAATTTTCACAGTATGTCTGATAATAGTCTTTCTTCTGGAGAAAGTCTTATTTGTTTTATTTTGGCTAAAAGCAATTTAAATTTTTTTTAAAACTATTTTAAGGTAAACATTTTTAGCCCCTTTAAGCAAATTTTTTTTCTGAAAATCTACAGAACAAACCATCATTATACAATAACTTGCCTAATTACCCTAACCTGGCTAACATAATTAACCTAGTCAAGACTTCAAATGTCACTTTAAGCTGTATAGAAGTGCCTTGAAAAATATCTAGTAAAATATTATTTACTGTCATCATGGCAAAGATAAAATACATCAATTATTAGAAGTGAGTTATCAAAACTATTATGTTTAGAAATGTGTTGAAAAAATCTTCTCTCCGTTAAACAGAAATAGGGGAAAAATAAACAGGGGGCTAATAATTCTGACTTCAACTGTATATTTGACATGTTGAGTCCAAACATGGGAGGATTGTCATGAAAGATCTAGTTCAAGTTAAAGATCTGATCTTCCCACCACTACTGTGTATTTAACCTCAGAAGCAGCCTTGCACACATATTTTACTTAAGGCTGCTATCTTGTGGGCTGTTGTATTTGAATTTGAGGATGGGTAGATGGTACAGTAGTGGTAGATGTTAGTGTCCTCTGAATACATGTTTTAAATCTTTGGTTGAGTTTTTATTATACAATATTTATTCTGATGATTTTGAATCTTGCACCTAACAAATATCCTTATTAAAAACAAACAAAAAAACTAAAACTATTACTGAAACTAATAAAAACTAAAATAAAACTAAGCCATTTAAAAAAATAGAAACTAATAAAAAGTAGTAAATCTGCCTCTAAAAACGAATTAAAGCTAATGGAATTTGAAAACAAAAAGTCAAAACAATAAAAACTAAAATAAAATAAAAACTAAAACTAATGAAAAATCTAAAACTAATATAACCTTGCTGGTATACGTCTGGCATACAGTACCTGCCTGGAGCCAAATCCTTTCCAGAGTGGTCCAAATGTAGGCAGGTCCATGCTTATGGGCAGAGCTGAGGGCCGATACCTCTGACATGGCCTGTTCCAGACGAGACACAGCTAGAGATGGTGCACTCTGAGACCCTGACGACATGATATACATTAACATGCATGCAATCTCACACACACGCACAAACAAACAAGCACACACATGCACACGCACACACACACACCTAAGTTTATGGGGACTTCCAATAGACATAATGCCTGAATACACTTACCCTGCCCCTAAACACTAGTCTCACAGGAAACAATTTTTTTTTACATTTTCAAAATACTTAATTCTGTGGGATTTATGAGCCGTTTTCCTCATGGGGACACAAACATGTCCACACAAGGTCAAAATCGAATGGTATTGCTATACTTGTGGGCACATTGTGTCCCCATAATGTAATGAATACAAGGTACACACACATGCATGCTCATTCATTCACACATACACTCATTATGCACACCAGTCTCTGTCTCCTGGAAGTCTGGAAGGGTGAGATGGAGGCCGCTGGGTTTTCTGCTGAGTGGGCCTGGTTCAGGAGGTATACTATTAGAGTCATCTTCTTCACTGAAAAAGAAAAGAAAACATGAATTCACAACATCTAACACACAAACACCTAAGACTGATGTAACATATTACCTGGGTCGGGTAAAATCATAGCGGCTTTGCCACAACTGCAGCATTTCTGCACAGGTCTGTAAAGCTGCACCAGGACCAAACAAAACCTGCTCCAGCTTCACTTTGGTAAAGAGAAGACTGAAACAACAATGAATGAATGAATGAATGAATGAATGAATGAATGAATGAGTCAGTCAGTCAGTCAGTCAGTCAGTCAGTCAGTCAGTCAGTCAGTCAGTCTGTCTGTCTGTCTGTCTGTCTGTCTGTCTGTACATTCAATGCCCATTGACAAATCATCATACCCCTTTGAGTTACTTTATTTGTTATACTGAAATCAAACCCCATTGCAAATAATTGCAAATATATTGTCTAATTCATTCATTCATTTTCTTTTCGGTTTAGTAATTTTATTAATCCGGGGTTGCCACAGCGGAATGAACCGCCAATTTATCCAGCACGTTTTTACGCAGCGGATGCCCTTCCAGCCGCAACCCATCTCTGGGAAACTATTTTGTCTAATTTCGTTACTATTTTGGTATTAAAACATATTACAAACAATTGAACAGTTGTTCAAATCAATAATAATAATAAATCTAAAATACATCTTTTTTCAATTGTTTTGCCACAAATTTCAGAACCCTGATGTCAATTTTCAAAACTCTAGACACAAAAATCTAAACAATAACTACTTTTACCACATGCTCTCCAGTGTTCAACTCTGCATGCCGCATTCATTTCCTTAAGGAAGTCTTCCAACATTGGTTCACATAATCCGTTTATCATACAAATATTACAGGAAGATAACGTTATGGTTACTAAAGTAACCCTTCGTTACCCAAGGGGGGGAACGGAAATGCTATGTGGAAACTTCCACTATGGGGATTTCGTCAGAAACCAATTATCTGAAAGAGTATAAAAACGGGCCAATGAAATGCTAATGAGTTGGCAGTGTCAGCGTGCACAGCTGGCGTCAATGACAATCAGTCATGCTATAAAGATGCAGCCAGTGCCATGCTCAACATCCTTTTCTAGATGAAGAGACTTTCACGCTAAACAGCTAAGGGACAATCGCTGTGGCGAAGGAACATAGCATTTCCGTTCCCCCCCTCGGGGAACGAAGGGTTACTTTTGTATGGGGAACTCCAATGCTATGTGGAAACTTCCACTATGGGGAAATCTATGGAAAACGCCACAACGAAAGAACCTTACTGCGTCCCTGGCGAAGGGTGTGCCACGCAGTAGGGTGAGCGCACCTACAACACACCGAGACACAGTCTTCCAACGTGTCCCCTGGCCCTTACTTACCTTACTTACCTGTTCATGAACAGTTATATTTTTCAGGGAGTCGCATTAACCCAGTAAAATAGGTTTTAATATGACAGTACGTTCGAAAAGCGTTCAGTCCAGATTGGGAGGACGCTGCGGAGCTCACCTGCTACCCAGAGAGGAGACCTGGTGAGCCAGAGATGGGGAGTCCGTGCATAAGGATGGTTAGCAGGGAGGGAAGACACGAGCCCGCCTAGAAGGGGGGACTAAACCATGGCTGAGTGAGCGTATGGGATCGTCAGTGGGGATCACGCATAGCAGGCACCTATACCCAGAACGCGGGCTGCCCAGCGGGCATGCCAACAACGTAACGGGCCAACACCTGACTCCTCCGCTGAGCCAGATGCTGGGGGCCTTGGAGGAACTCTGCAGGGTTCGCCAAATGGGGAGCAGAACTGACAAAGCTGAAAAAGCGCACGTATCTCCGGGTTAGGAGATGGCGCAGCAAGCGTGTTTCGACACCTCAATCGAATCGTTTCCTCAATCACCAAGGGTTACCTAATACCCTTGAGGAAACCGGCTCTACTCGCAGATTGTAAAACCTTGCAAATGTATTGGGTGTCACCCAACCAGCAGCTCTCCAAATGTCTGTCAGAGAGGCGCCGCATGCTAACACCCAGGAGGATGCGATGCTCCAAGTGGAGTGCGCTCTCACCCCCGGAGGACATGGCTCACCCTGGCTCTGATAAGCGAGGGAGATGGCATCCACTATCCAGTGGGCCAACCTCTGTTTGGATACAGCACATCCCTTCTGCCGACCACCGTAACAGAATAAGAGCTGTTCAGAGGATCTAAAGCTATGAGTGCGGTCCACATATATTCGCAAAGCGCGAACGGGACACAACAATGAAAGGGCTGGGTCTGCCTCCTCCGTGGGCAGCGCTTCCAGGCTCACTACCTGATCCTTAAACGGCGTGGTAGGAACCTTCGGCACATAGCCGGGCCGGGGTCTCAGGACAACGTGAGAGTAGGCCGGGCCGAATTCTAGGCACGAGTCACTGACCGAAAATGCCTCCAGGTCCCCAACCCTCTTAATCGATGCCAAAGTGACCAGCAGAGCTGTCTTCAAGGACAGAAATCTCAAGGATACTGAGTCGAGTGGCTCGAAGGGAGTGGCTCATTAGCACTACCGCGAGATCCCAAGAGGGCATGAGAGGGGGGCGGGGTGGAAACATGATGAGGAACCGGATGATGAGGTTATGCCTCCCCATGGTGCCACGTAAACCTTTAGTGTGGAGGGCAAAAGCCTTCACTCCAACCTGTCCTGAAGGAAAGAAAGCACAACACTGATCTGGCAAGATCGGGGGTCTTCTCGGCGAGAAGCGCACTATTCAGTGAACAGACTCCACTTCAGGGCGTAGGCATGGCTCGTAGAGGGTGCTCTAGCCTGAGTGATGGTATTAACCACCGCCAATGGTAGGTTACCTAAGTCTTCCTCGACGCGTCTATGGACCACACGTGGAGGTTCCACAGATCTGGGCAAGGGTGCCAGATGGTGCCCTGTCCCTGAGAGAGCAGGTCCTCTTCTCAAAGGGACCCGCTAGGGGGGGCCGTCGCGAGGAGGGAGAGTTCTGAAATCCAGGTCCGGTTGGGCCAGAGAGGCGCAACTAGCAAGATCTGCTCCTCGTCCTCCCTGACCTTGCACAGTAACTGCGCGAGTAGGCTCACTGGGGACAACGCATATTTGCGCATGCCCCGAGGCCAGCTGTGGGCCAGTGCATCCGTGCCGAGGGAGCCCTCGGTCAGGGAAAAAAAACACTGGCAATGAGAGTTCTCGGCGGAAGCAAACAGGTCGACCTGGGCTTTCCCGAAGCACGCCCATATCAGCTGGACAGACTCGGGGTGGAGTCACCATTCTCAAAGGGTGAGGAGCTGCCGTGAGAGCCCGTCGGCCGCACGGTTGAGCTTGCCCGGAATGTGAACAGCAAGCAGCGATTTCAGCCACGTATGACTCCAGAGGAGCAGATGACAAGTGAGCTGAGACATGCGGCGGGAGCGTATACCCCCCATACAGTTGATATACGCTCCTGTTGCCATGCTGTCCGTCCTGACCAGCACGTGTTGCCCCCTCAGCACCGGTAAAAAGTGGCTCAGAGCGAGAAACACTGCCAACAGCTCCAGGCAGTTGATATGACAATGCAGCTGGGTTCCCTTCCACAGGTCCGCAGCAGCATGCCCGCAACACACAGTCCCCCAACCCGTACTGGAAGCATCTGTCGAAACGACAACATGCCTGGACGCCTGACCTAGGGGCACTCCGGCCCGTAGAAAGGAGGGGTCCCTCCAAGGGGTGAGGGCGCGGCGACACAGCGCAGTGACAGTCACTCGGTGTGTGCCCGCATGCCATGCGCGTCTAGGGACCCGATCGTGAAGCCAATGCTGTAGTGGTCTCATATGGAGCAATCCGAGCGGCGTGGCTGCGGCTGCCATATGCCCCAGGAGCCTTAGAAATGATTTCAGGGGGACCACTTTTTTCCTGTCAAACTCTCTCAGACAGTTCAGCATTAACTCGGCACGCTCTCGTGAGAGGCATGCCTCTATAGTGATCGAGTCCAGCTCCAACCCGAGAAAGGAGATGCTCTGCACGGGGGTGAGCTTGCTCTTTTCTCGGTTGACCTGAAACCCCAACAGGTGGAGGTGTCGGAGCACCTTGTCTCTGTGCATAATCAACTGCTCCCGAGTGTGGGCTAAAATCAGCCAGTCATCGAAGTAGTTGAGAATGCGGATGCCCGCGAGCCGAAGGGGCAAGAGGGCAGCCTCCGCGAGCTTGGTGAAAACCTGCGGAGACAGAGAAAGCCCAAAGGGGAGGACCTTGTATTGCCATGCTCGACCTTCGAACGCAAACCGCAGAAACTGCCGGTGGCGTGGAAGTATGGAGATATGGAAATACGCGTCCTTCAGGTCTATTAGACTCGGGGTGGAGTCGCCATTCTCAAAGGGTAAGGAGCTGCCGTGAGAGCCCGTCGGCCGCACGGTTGAGCTTGCCCGGAATGTGAACAGCAAGCAGCGATTTCAGCCACGTATGACTCCAGAGGAGCAGATGACGAGTGAGCTGAGACATGCGGCGGGAGCGTATACCCCCCATACAGTTGATATATGCTCCTGTTGCCATGCTGTCCATCCTGACGAGCACGTGTTGCCCCCTCAGCACCGGTAAAAAGTGGCTCAGAGCGAGAAACACTGCCAACAGCTCCAGGCAGTTGATATGACAATGCAGCTGGGTTCCCTTCCACAGGTCCGCAGCAGCATGCCCGCAACACACAGTCCCCCAACCCGTACTGGAAGCATCTGTCGAAACGACAACATGCCTGGACGCCTGACCTAGGGGCACTCTGGCCCGTAGAAAGGAGGGGTCCCTCCAAGGGGTGAGGGCGCGGCGACACAGCGCAGTGACAGTCACTCGGTGTGTGCCCGCATGCCATGCGCGTCTAGGGACCCGATCGTGAAGCCAATGCTGTAGTGGTCTCATGTGGAGCAATCCGAGCGGCGTGGCTGCGGCTGCCATATGCCCCAGGAGCCTTTGAAATGATTTCAGGGGGACCACTTTTTTCCTGTCGAACTCTCTCAGACAGTTCAGCATTAACTCGGCACGCTCTCGTGAGAGGCATGCCTCTATAGTGATCGAGTCCAGCTCCAACCCGAGAAAGGAGATGCTCTGCACGGGGGTGAGCTTGCTCTTTTCTCGGTTGACCTGAAACCCCAACAGGTGGAGGTGTCGGAGCACCTTGTCTCTGTGCATAATCAACTGCTCCCGAGTGTGAAATACGCGTCCTTCAGGTCTATTGCTGCAAACCAATCCCGAGGACGAACGCATCTGATGATGCGCTTCTGCATAAGCATTGTGAAGCGCAGCCTGTGAAGGCAGCGGTTCAAAACATGCAGATCTAGGATTGGCCGTAGCCCACCACTCTTTTTGGGAACGATGAAGTACGGGCTGTAAAACCCACTCTCCATCTCGGCTGGAGGGACCAGCTCGATTGCATCTTTCGCCAGAAGGACAGCAATCTCCTCTCGCAAGACAAGGGCGGACGCAGGGCTGACCCTGGTGAAATACATGCCCGTGAACCTGGGAGGCTGTTTACGAACTGAATCACATAGCGGAGTCTGATCGTACGGATGAGCCATTGCGATGGGCTGGCCTGCGCTAACCAGGCAGGCATAGCCCTCGCAAGTGGCCCCATCTGCATGATCGCTGACGTGCCAGCAGCGGGGCAGCGTGGAGTGAGTGGGCTTGCCCGGGGAGCGCTGGGGTCCCACGGGAGAGCAGGAGATGAGAGCGAGCTCTCGTCTCGCACCCAAACTCCAGAGGAGGGTCTGAGAGTGGGAGAGAAAGGAGACCGTTCTCTTGCGCTCCGTGAGCCATTGACGAAATGCACCGATCTTGCGAGCTGGAAGGCATAGCGTCCCAGACTGGCAGTGTTCGGGCTGTCACTTCTCTAGAAAGAGAAAAAAGCTCTTTCATTGGGTTTTCAGTGGCGTTGAAAAACGCCTTTGATGTTATTTGTGGAGCCCGGCTCTCCGCCGGGGAAAGAGCAAGTTCCCTCTTCTCCGGATGGCCCGTCTCAGGGACGCTTCGCGGTCCGTTTACCGGACTTAACGGCACCCTGAGGCGGGGGCGCTGGATGCCTGCATGGTGCTCAGCGCGGCTGCTTGGCCGGAGGCGCGGGCGGGAGCGCAAGAGCAGATCTTAAAGCCGCAGGCATGCACCCTCGGCGAGGAGCAGTGCAGGTGGATGGCTCGGCGGGGGGAGCGGTCTTACGTTCCTGCCGATAGATGACTTTGCCCATCGCATCCGACTGCTCCTTCACCGCGGTGAATTCCTGGGTGAATTCACGCATGGTGTCGCTGAACAGGCCAGCCTGGGATATGTAGGAAACATCAGAGAATTGTACATAATCTTTGAATGGATGTACCAAAGCATTTGCAACTTGTTCAAAGAAAAGAGAAACAAGTGACACAATGATGTGAAGATTGAAGAATTTCAGTTCTGATTTGAGGAATGTACCAAAGTGACTGAGAAAAACTGCAAAACTAGTATGTTTAGAAATGTGTTTAAAAAAATTTCTGTATTCTGTAGTCTGGTTCAAGTCCTGGCTGGGTCAGTTGGCATTTCTGTGTGGAGTCTCATGTTCTCCCCATGTGGGTTTCTTCCAGGTTCTCCGGTTTCCCTCCCACAGTCCAATGACATGCAGTCAAGTGAACTGAATAAGCAAAATTGTCCGTAGTGTATAAGTCTGTGTGAATGAGTGCGTGTGGGTGTTTCCCAATACTGGATTGCAGCTGGAAGGACATCTGCTGCGTAAAACATATGCTGGAATAGTTGGTGGTTCATTCTCTGTGACCACCTCTGAAATAGAAACTAAGTCGAAGGAAAATGAATGAATGAATAGATAGAGTTTCCTAAAAACTGAGTTCACTTTTTCCAGTGATAAATTCATGATTAACTTTGCAGCTTCTTGGAATGACCACAATAAATGCAGTATGAAAGAGGCTGAAATCTTTACACATGATGTGTTATTCTGACACAAGGGTCTGGTCCTATTTATCTTCCTTCCATTGTTGCTTCGGTTTCTCATCATACTTTTACACAATGCTAAGCACAACACTGACCACACATGACATTTAAAAAAATAAATAAACAATAATAAAGATTTTAAAACCCACTTAAAAGAAATATTTAAAAAATATATTTTAGGTTGAAATGTTATATTATATATATATATATATATATATATATATATATATATATATATATATATATATATATATATATATATATATATATATATATATATATAATGCAGTTTTCGTATTTCTGCCTTTATCACTGGTTTTAACTGTTTTATGAATCATTTTATGAAACTTTATTTGATTTACATATTAAAATAGATAGATCTGTATGAAGTTTACAATGTATGATACAAATGTCACTGAAAAGCGGACAGGAAGCATGAACATATAGCACTGCGGCACACATGAACTCTCTATTGGAGAGAACCAAGCGGCAACATCCCACTAGAGCGAATACGGAAGTAACTGAAACTGCAATTCATCGACTGGCCTATGGGGGCTGGCTCCAGAAACTCCAGATGTTCACTGACTGCCATGCTAAATTGGCCAATTTTACAGCCGATAAAACATGTTTACAGTCTGGTACAAAAGATGGTTTTGGTGCATATAGCTAATATTACCCTTCATGACAATTGTGAGGGGGATGCATTTTTTTTTAACTCACTGCTCGCCATCGTGTCACCTCAGCTGTTTCTGGCTGATTAGCCGCTGAACTCTGCATATTTATCATATTTTTGTTTTGTTTTATGTGACACTACTGTGATAAAAATTTTGTTACACTTTAATTTAAGCACTTATCTTTTGAAGTTATTTCACCAACCTTGGAATTCAAGTACTTTCAAAATGCAGAACGCTGCTTTCAGATTTCACTAGGTTTGACAAAGACACACAACTACACACACACTGAACTATTGACATAGGGGAGGATAGATCCATGCTTTTATATTGTTTAGGCCATACTCTGATCCTACCATTTGAATTTTGCAGCATGAATCGAGATTTATCAAACCATGAAACCCTCTTCTACAGTACAATTTTGGTGAACCAGTGCAGTAGTTTATGTGTTCAGAGATTCTCTTCTGCTGTATTTTGAATTTCTCTTACCTTTCAGATTGAACCAGTGTGGCTGCCCTATCAAACCACTGGCTGAACAAAGCCTCGTCATTCAACTCTAGTCTACTATCTTTTCTTTTTTTTACAATTTCGGCCCATTCTCTGTAAACCAGGGATGTCAAACTCAATTCCTGGGCCGCAGCTCTGCACAGTTTAGTTCCAACCCTAATTAAACACACCTGATCAAACTAATTGAGTCCTTCAGGCTTGTTTGAAACCTACAGGTAAGTGTGTTGGAGCAGGGTTGGAACTAAATTGTGCAGGGCTGCGGCCCTCCAGGAATTGAGTTGGACATCCCTGCTGTAAACCCTAGAGATGGTTGTGTGTGAAAATCTGAGTAGTTCAGCATTCAGATTTTGATTCTCAGTTTAAACTTCAGCAGTTCATCTTAACCTAGTTGCTACCATGTGATTAGATTATAATATATTTGGGTCAACAGGTGAAAAGATGTACCTGATGCAAATGTGAGAATAAGTACGCAAGTAAAGTAACTATGAAAGTAAGTAATTGAATACAGACATACAAATAAACATATACAGTATACATATTTATACATGTTTATGTCATTTGGAATGGCACGATAGTGAGTAAACAATGACAGAGTTTTCAATTTCAATGAACTATTATTTTAGTAGAAAACTTACATATATAAACACTTACTTGAAGTTGTCCGGGTGCTGGTTAAGGGCAAGTTTAAGCGTATCAAGAGAATGTTGGTAGTGTTTCTGGGCACTCAGAAGTAAAGCCAGAAGATGCAGGGAGTGCAGATCATCTCCACGAATATTCAGAGCCAACTGCAATGGCTCCATCGCTTCTGACAACTATCCCAAACACAAGAAGTCACATCAGGGAACAACACTAAATTTAAAGGTCCAATGTTAAACATGCAGTAAGAAAATTATTATATAAGATCTAGACAAGAACTACTGATAAAATCATGTGATATTGAGAGCTGTGTTAGCAAAAAATGAAAAAAACTACACACTCAGTCAAAATAAGAATTAACGTAAAAGTGTTTTCTGACGAAAATCTGATATTTTGATGCTATTATGGAGGAACTGATGTTAGCAAACTAACCTGTCGGACCAGAGCGAACTGCAGAGAGAGGTAGAAGGAAATCTGAGGATCTTGAGGGTCCAGTGCATGTGCTCTAAAGTTGAAGTTAAAAAAGTCTAAAGCTTACATTTCTTTAAATATATATTATTAAATTACACATTAAAATGACATTAAATTTACACATTAAAATGATTTCTGTTGAGATAACAACATTAATGATAATTAATGTGTTGTCAAGATCTACCGTATGACATTACCGTATACAGAAATACAGTCTTATGCAAAAATTTGGCCACCCCTTTCATAAGTGGAAGCCATAGCCTGCTGGCCTTTTTCAAATCAGCAATTTCATACCCTAAAAAAAAAGCCACATTTCAGTTCTGACATAACATTTATTTAATCAACAGATGCAATGCAATTTAAGCCATAACAAAAACAGATAGGTGCACAAATTTAGACACCCCAACAGAATAATGACATCAATCTTTTGTACAGCCAGCTTTTGCTGAAATAACAGCCTGTAGACGCTTCTTATAGTCAAAGATAAGTCCCTGAATTCTTGCTGAAGGCATTTTGGGCCATTCTTCCTTACAAAATTTCTTCAGTTTAGTCAGGTTTGATGGGTGCCAAGCATGAACAGCCCTATTCAAATCAATCCATAGATTTTCTATGATGTCCTGCAGAAACATCAAACCTGCCGCAACCCTGCCTCTTGACTGATCCCTGATCATTGTTCTTCAGAATGTGCTGATACTGGGTGGAATCCATGTGACCTTTAACTCTGACAAGGTTTCCAGTACCTGTGCTTGTCACACATCCACACAGCATGATGGACCCTCCACCATATTTTACAGTAGGGAACATGTTCTTCTCCTGGTATGCTGTGTTATTTTTCCGTCAGACAAAGCGCTTTTGGTTGTGGCATCTGTCCACAGCATATTTTTACAAAATGATTCAGGTTTGTCCAGATGAGCCTTTGCATACCTCAAACGACTCTTCTTGTTGGCAGAATGCAGAAAAGACTTCTTCTGCATCACCTTCCATTGACCTGTTCTTTGTGAAGATGCAATGAACTATGGAATGATTTACAATCACATTATCCGCAGCAAGATGTTTCTGGAGCTCTTTGAAGGTGGTCTTTAATTTGTCTGTGACCATTCTAACCATTCTTCACCTTTGCCTTTCAGATATTTTTCTTGGTCTAGCACATCTTTCCTTCACAACAACTGTTCCTGTGGCCTTCCATTTTCTTACTATATTTCTGACTGTGGCGATAGAGACTTTAAACTTTTGTGATAGCTTTTTGCATCCTTCTGCTAACTCATGTAGGTGAATTATCCTAGTCATATTCCAGTCATTAGGAAGTTCTTTAGAGGTTCCCATGTTGCTACTTTCTGGTTCACGATAAGGAACATCTAGCTATCAGCTATCTTAAATATCCTTTTTCTTGATTGGTTGCACCTGTGTTAGGTTCACCGAGTCACTCAAATCAATTCTGTGTTGTAATCAATTAGCATTAAGTGACTACAGGTTTTGAAATCTACACAAAAGAAAGGGTTCCCAAACTTTTGCATAGCCTATTTTTCAGTTTCAATTTAATACTACATTATACATTATCAATTCTACACTACGGATGTCTGTCTAAAAACATGACATCATCTATCTTTCTCTATAAACCGAATGGCATTTCACTGTGATCTTCACTTATAAAGAAAGAGCACATAATTATGCAGCCACAGAGGGGTGCCCAAATTTTTGCATAAAACTGTATGTCTAGGTATATTAAGATCTCTGATCACATCAATCTATGACACCTTTAACAAATTGTATCAATGCGTTCTATGGCACCTTTAAAACAGCTTAATTAATAAACTTACAACTTTAGTGTAAATAGATGGATCAAGAGCTGAAGTTTATACAATCCATTCACAATAGAAAGGGTATAAAAACTGGGCCCCAACATTTAAGCAAAAAACAACTGTTAAACTAAAGAAGAAATAAACAAAATACACTCAATAAAAATATAATTGCTACATGTTTGTTTTTGCTTAAATTTTTCAAGAGCTGAACTCTGTATACACAAAACCCTCAAATATTCTTCGCACGTTTGTCTAAATTTGTTAGTGAGCACTTCTTTCCAAAATAATCCATCCAAAGTTGCTTGATATTGGCAGGAACTGGAACACACTGTCTTATACGCTGATCCAGATCAGCCCAAACATGCTCAATGGTGGTGATATATGATATGTATGATGGACATGCAAGAACAGGGATGTTTTCGTCCTTCCAGGAATTGTGTATAGATCCTTGCAACATGGGACCATGCATTATCATGATGTTTGTGGATGAATGGCACAACAATGGGCCTCAAGATTGTTTTGCAGTATCTCTATACATTCAAAATGTCATCATTAACATACAGCTGTGTTTGTTGACCCTAAAACACCACAACCACACCGCCACCATGGGCCACTCAATGTTGACATAAGCAAACTGATTACCCACACGATCCCAAACATGCTGCTTTGATCCACCTGTAATGTGGAAACCTTGATTTATTGAAGAAGAGAACACCTCTCCAAAGTCCAGGATGAACGCAAGTCAGTTACAACGATGAACTAAATTGTAGTCAGGTCGAGATCCCGATAAAATTCTCTGATATGGTTTCTGCTTGTGCAGAAATTCTTAAAGAAGCTGGATGTAGACGTTCTGGTTGGTGTAGTTACACATCTGCAGTTGTGAGGCCAGTTGAATGCAAAGGTCAGTTGAATGCAAATTCTCTTAAACGGCTTTGGAGACAGCTTATGGTAGAAAAATGTAAACATTGTAAATTCAGTAAATTCAGAACAGTAAATTCACAGGCAACAGCTCTGGTGGACATTCCTGCAGTCAGCATGCCAATTACATGCTACCTCAAAAATTGTGACATCTGTGACATTGTGCTGTGTGATAAACGGCACATTATAGAGTGTGCACATCATTACAGATGTGTGCAATAAACTTGAAAAAGCACACCTGACAGGTATATGGATTATTTTGGAAAAGGAAAAGTGTTCACTATAGCCCAGCTCAAACTATGTGATTTTTAAAAATCCCAAAATGTTTGTAGGGACGGCATGATGGTGAAGTGGGTAGCGCTGTCGCCTCATAGCAAGAAGTTTGCTGGTTCCATCCCCGGCTGGGTCAGTTAGCATTTCTGTGTGGAGTTTGCATGTTCTCTCTCCCCCAGAAGTCCAAAGACATGCGCTATGGGTGAATTGGGTAAGCTAAATTGTCCATAGTGTATGTGTGTATGTCCTGGTCCTTCAGGATGGGGGTTGAGCGTTGGGCTAACGATCTACCTCGTTAAAATGAGATGTTACGAAACACCATCATGGGGCAGCTAAATATCAACTTCGATATAAACGGCCCTGGGAGTAAGTATAAATAAATGTTTGTAGATTGTAGATCACAGTGCACGAACATGATTCCCATGTCACACTTTAAGATCTCCGTTGTCATATTCTATCACAATCAAGATGTGGCAAACACAGACAAACAAGAAATTCACCCAGAGTTCTATCCATGACACATTTACTGACCCGCGCTCTGGAATGATACCTCACAGAAACATAAACAATCTGTAAGGTAATTTAGCGTGGCTTAATTATAAAATCAGAAAAAAGGGTTTAGGTTGAAGGGTTGAAGTTGTGTCACTGATTGCATCAACAGATTTGATGCTCCTGTTGGTTTTTGGTTTGAAAATCATCCTAGCTGAAGTCACCTCTGACACTGCCAAATTCATTGGAAAAATTCGATTGCAACAGCCATTTAGCGGCTGTCTGTGAACATTTCAAACCAACAATTAAAGACCACAGATTTTAGTATTGTCTCAGAAGACCAAATCGTGGCTGAAATCACAGTGTGAGCAGGGTTGAAAAAGTTTCAGATCTTTTGAGTTTAGCTCATGAAAAAAATGGAAGCAAAAACAACTGAGGTGCGTTTAGATTTTTGTTGAATGTTTTGGTTAAACATTAAAACCAATTTCGGTTTTAATAATTTATAAAAACCAAACAGTCATGAGATTATTTCTGATTGTTTTCTTCTATTTACTGCACATGCGTTTAACTCAATTCAATTTCAGCATATTCAAATGTTTTCTATAGGACACAAAGACAGAAGCAAAGGAGAAAAATTCTCCATACAGATATGGCTACTGAGAATGTGCGAGTGATCTAAAGTAATGTCGCACATCTCCGTAGTAAACTGCGGCACAACACAACATGGTCTAACACAACAAATACATGACCAGCAGGAGGCAGTTATGTAACAGTGAACATACTGAACTGATATACTGTAGCAGCCAGAGCACGTGAGCGGAGCTAAGCGGTGTGAAAGCGGCATTCTTTCTTATGCTTTTTTTCTTTCAGTACAGTTTTTTAGTAATATTTTAATAGGCCTAAGTGATCAACTGTGTATTTTTTAGCCCATTTATTTAGACAACTGTGTGTGTTATCTTATACTACAGTTTAACAGACTGTTAGCCTGAACATAATTCGCTTCAACGGCCTTGCCTTATTAATGCATATCCTTGTTTTAATTAAAGTTATACTTTAATAATTAACTATGAAATGGAAAAATTCGTTCCTGAAATAGTCCTACTAAATCTGTGAAACAAAACAATTTACTTACAAGTTAATTCAAAGCATTTAAGCCTGCATGAACATGAACACACACAGGTAGGAAATTAAAATCGAACAGATTCTAAAATGAATTGAATGAATGAATTGAAGTCATAATATGTAGGCTAGCTTAAAAAGAACTTTTCTAAGCACGTGCCGTGAATTTGTCTGCATGTCATCAGGACTCCGTAGCCTAACAACAGGCACCAACAAGCCTTGCACCTAGTCGTGCATTTATACTTCTGTGCGCTGTTTCTGTTGCTCTGCAATACACTTCCGAAACGCTAGCTGGCAGTAAGTGTCTATGTTTCTCTGTGTCGAGTTCCTTCGCTGGTGTTTTGTTTTTTCTGAACGCTTCCTTAATGTACAAGTGGCTCAAATTCGCTCATTTTGAGGCAGGAACAGGCAGACGTGCAACAACTTTAATCATAAGGTAAACACAAAACAGCAGTCTCCATCCGGAGCTCCTTCACAGGACTCCACACTTGTAAACACCTGCTGCATCATGGTTGCGCTGCTCTCACCTCCGCCCACACTCGTCAGCGCTACCAAGCCGACCAATCAGAGAGCTTGTGCTATGCATAGGCGTTACATTTTTTGAGGTGCACGTCAGCGACGTCGATGACCACGACGAGGGGCTATACGTCCATGTGTAGGCTGCACTGTAGCATACGAGTGCGCTTGACGCAAAAGTATAAATAAGCCTTAAGGCTGGGGAATGCACCATTTAAAAAAGCATATACTGTATATTTTAAATAAAATAGAACTTTGCTACCACATTAAAATAAAAATCTACTTAATTGTAATAGTAGTTCATTAAAGCTATGTAGTCAACTTATGCAGAGTTCAAACTGCATGATTTTAGCTCTGGCTGAAATCACAGGCAAATCGGTGCTCATTCACTTGAGTGACAATCACACAGTGTGAACAATCAAATAAACGATCTAAGAGAATCACTGATTAGTCGCAGACACCCGTGAAATATTTGGCATGCTAAAATTCTAAAGCTGTCTTGTGAAACGTGTTCTGATTGAAAATAATATCAGCGATTACCTACAGCCAATGAGAGAGCAGCATTCACTAGTGTGGGTATCTGCAGGCCAGCGGGAGGATAGGGGAGAAGTTAAAAGTGCTCATTTTTGATTCATTTGAACCCAAGAAATGGAGGAAAAACTAGAGTAAATTTGGCAGGAGCACCCGTGCACCTGCGTCTGTCATCTGAGCAATACTGAGGAGAAATGGCTGATTCCAGGTGAGCAAAATAAGTACATTTTCTTCCACACTAAAGGCTTCTTTCTCATTATGTGGTTAATAACAAAAGATACACTACGTGAACTTGCGTTGTTTCCATGTCATTTCTTGTGTGTGTTTGATTATGAGAAGTAGTTTGAACAACGTTGTCAGTGATTCTTATTTTTAATGAAACCCTCTGAAACCCTCTGTCGCCGATCCATCTTGCAGTGTAAACAAAGCAGCAACGAAACGCTACCCCAGATAGTCATGCAGTGTGAAAACATCTGTGACACGACTACTTTGAACATCACGCAGTCTGAACTCGGCATTAAAATTAGCAAAGGGTCTCAGTTCACAAGGACACATGCCAAAATGCATGAGATAAACGCCAAGCTTACCTCCTTAGTGACTGCAGCGCTCTTCTGTTGAACTCATCGCAATCAGCTTTCAGTGTGGCTGCAAACACAGTTAAACAATGAGTCATGGCAGACATGAGGGAACAGAGAGCAGCTGAGGACAGATGCATGTCTGGATCATTTTTTAGGTTCAGGGAAGGATAATAAAGTTTTAAAGACAGGCTTACCATCAGAGGCCTGCAGACTACGGCACAGACCTATGGCCAGATGAGCTCGAGCAAGGGACTCCTCGGCACAGTCTCCTAAAGCAACTACACCTGCTGACAGGGATACCGCATCCTCCAGCTGACATGCGCGCGCACACACACACACACACACACACACACACACACACACACACACACACACACACACACACACACACACACACACACACATTTATACATGTATTAGATGTATGGATGACTTATATGAACAGTTGTTTTTACAGTGTGAAATACTTGGTGTAGCTAGTAGTCAAAGACCAAATTGAAGTTTGGATGGTTTAACTCCAACAATTTTAAGAAAAGAGAGAGAGAGAGAACATCGACCATCAACATTGACAACTTTAGGCCAAATCCTGATATAAATAATATTGTAATAAATCAATCATGTAAATACATAAATTAGTGATTTTAAAATGTGCTGCAAAATCTATTAGTCAAATGCTTGGAATAATCCAGATTTTTAATTAGGAATCCGATCATGTGACCAGAAATCAGGCCTGATCATGCGGTTTTAAACTCGATCGGAATCGGAAGTTACCTCCCAATCAAGACTCGAATATATATATATTTTTAACACATCTATAGTTATGCAGTGGCACATAGTTAGACCTCTTTCTTGATTGACACACAGAAACAGCAACATGTGCGACATGACATCACTTTGTTGCAGAGACGCTATTGATTAAATGCCGATAAAGTAAAACACAGAAGCAGTTTGAAGCGGAAAGCGCGAGTATGTGGTAAAGTCTAGGGGCTCTATTTTAACGATCTAGGCGCAAAGTCTAAAGCGCATGGCCGAATCCATTTTCGCTATTTTAAGAACAGAAAAATATGCGCTGCACCACGGCGCATGGTCTAACAGGGTTGAGCTTATTCTCTTAATGAGTTATGGGTGTGTAAGTTCCTCAAAATAGCCACGCCAACAATGCGCCTTAACACACCTCTTTTCTAGACCAGAACACCCACGAGTCCACAACATGGCAGAAAATGGGAAAATTAAGGTTGCGTTGGTCCGAAAAAAGCAACATGCCAAGGGCAAAAAGGTCTTGCACCTTATTGCGCCAGGTGTATGATAAGCAGGGTGTATGATTGGCCTAGATAGGATACAGCTGTGGATACGCACATCAACACAGCATCGTTTATGTGACACTGTATACAATAATTAATAATTTTACAGTGCTGTGATGGTTGGTTTTAAGGTTGGGGTTGTGGTAGACGTTAATAAAATACAATTAATGAGAAATTTTATAAATAATTCTCATTAAATTCCGGTCGCAACCATATCTGATCTAGCAACAACTCGAGTATGTCTGCTGTCTGGAGGTATTATAAAGTTGAAGACAACATAGCCATAGCAAACTGTGACATATGTAAACTTGGGATTGCATAAGATGAAGAATTGATGTTACTTGTTACTTGATTGTTCAAGCTACCTCACAGATGTGCTCTGTTTGTTAACAGAGTTGTAGAATGTTAAAATAAGGTGAATTAAATAAAAAAAATAAGGAACATCCTGAATCTGTTTCTTTGCTCTTCTTTATTCTTTTTTTTATGTATTATAGAAGTATCACATCGGGTTTCGGTATCGGTAGAATCAAATGACTCAGGGACATACCTATTTTAAATCATGGAATTTAAAGGTTCATTCTAATACACTGATTTATTTTCCAATTATTATTAAAACCAGTGTTGAAAACAGTAGCACTATTACCCTGACAATTGCAAAAGCTTGAGTCAGTAAGACTATTTTTTTAAAATGAAGAAATTCATACTTTTATTCAGAAAGCACACATTGCATTCCTGAAAACATGATTATAAATTATTTCTATATAAAAACGTGAAGAAAATACAGTAATAGTTTAACAATAACAAAACTAAGCACCACTAACTCAACATATAATGGTCAACAGTGCAAATAATATAAAGAACAAATTAATAAATTAACACCAATGGACCCTTTTGACAAGCCTGTTACGATGCGTTTAACGGTCATCAGGATCTAAAATCCTTAAAAGTTTTTAATATTTAGATTTTTTTTTTAAATGTATGAACATTTATATGCATTTATGTATGTAGTGTATCATCTTTGCTTTAAATTACAAATAACAAATTACCACTTGTGACAGTAAATTTGACTTTATTCTCTCCTCTGGATGCCGTCATCAGTCTCACACATTTTTTTCCTTTTTTTGACTGTCTTTATAACACCATCGTACAGTTTTTCTTTTAGTATTTCAGCAAATAAGATTGTAAAAAAAATTATTTGTTGTATTCTCCCATTCACTGCGCTCTAGGTTTTCCCAACTATGACGACTTCAGCTACTGTGAAACCAGGAAATGTGAAAAGGGTCTATATGGTGTTTGGTAAAGAAAACATTACAATAAAACAATTTATGTATAGGAGCATATAGCACTGAACATTTTTATGTAAAAATTGTGCTTTAATCACAGGATTAAGTTACATTTTTCGAGTATATTAAACCATAAAACAGTTGCTTTAAAATTTGAAACATCTGTCACAATATTAATATTTTTGCTGCATTTTTGATGACATATATTCAAACTTGGTGAGTATAAGAAATGACTCCAACTGCTTAAATACTTACTGCCAAACTGTAACAAAACTTTGAGTACATTTAAACAGACAATGGTCAACATTTAAAGTGGATCAAAACCATCAAAGTTGTCCGAAACTTTAGACTTAATTTTGAACATGTAAAACATAAAAATTAATTAATACCTACAATTAATAAACAAACAATTTAATAAATAGGTAATTTAAAAAATAACAATTCATAAAAATAAACAATAATCCACAACAATAATCATTACCTTAACATCATGGTTCTGCCATCTTATTCTTATTCTAATACACTTATTTGTAAGTAAATAAACAGTAGGAACACCAATCAAACATGTTCTTCCTCCATATAAAATCTGAAGGCCATAATTATTGCTTTTTAAAGTAGGTCACACTTGGACATTGCTTGTGTTCCTCTCCTAATTTCACTCCTAAAACTATTAAACAACACCCATTCTTGTTTTGGGACAATGTTGAAAAAATTGATTCACTTCGAATGTTGACTACTGTATATTGACACAACAAATGCCTTGTTTGGATGCAGGGAAGGTTAAAAACCGGTCTGTGACTGTATGATGGCGTGCTATCTGGCATTAAATCTTGTGCATTAAGTTCATGTGGCTATACGACCCTATTGTGCTATAAGCCTCTTATAGCGTGCTTTCTGTATTCAGCACTATGCCAACAGATGTGCCCTAATCTCTTTCAACAGTTTAGTGTCCATTTGATTGATGGTGTTGTGACTGTACATTGCATTGTGTTAAAAGTATATCTACAATTGTTATACTTATTAGAGTCTAAATCTCAGCTCAATCTAGTACTTACTGATACACACAGTACAGTGAATATTATAAAAACAAATCAACAATCCAGATATATGCTTCTCTTGGGTCCTTGTTTCAACTAGACTAGAAATAACTTAAAATAGACTAAAAGAGCTAGTTTTAACTAAAATATATTAGGATTGTTTCTGACATGACAACTCTTGGAGAGATTTAGTATGGTAATAAATATCTATAAGGCAATGTTGATGTGTTTAGTCTTCACAGCATAGATCTGCTACGCTGCTGCTGGTTTGATTATTATGGCACAGCAAGTACCAAGACTTGTAGACCTCAAGGTCTCCAAAAAACATCGTAGAATAACACTGAGCATTTAAAATGTTGAGAAGCAAGTTCATTAGCCGTTGAGGGCACAGCATCTCCTGCACCATGTAGTAATGACGTAGGAGCAGATTAGGTGACCTATTAACCTGTGCATGCATAGAGTTTCATGACATTACTTTGTATATGGATTTGTGGAATTAGGATTTATAGAGGTGAGGATCCATGTGCAACATTATTAAGCAGAATAGTCAGACAGGCAATGATCAAAACAGGAGCAAACTGGAGCATCTAGGTAATCCAAAGAATGGTCAAAATAACAGGCGAATGGTCAGGACAGTAAGGATGACTGACACTGACATTTCGACACTATTTTTGCACTAAAGCACGATCTGAAACACCCAGGTCACGTAACTAAGGTGATTCGAAACACCCAAGTCACGTGACTAAAGTGTTTTAAAACACCAGGTTTTTCAAAAGCATCGGTCATTTCAGAAGCGATTCGAGACCTGGCAAATCAGCATTTGACTGACAGGGTCAGAAAAAAAAACTCTGTCTCATGTAGCCTAGTGGACCATGCGTGTGCACACTGCTACTGTGCTGCAAATGGTCTGGGTTTAATTATCAACTCGTACAATTACTCTGAAATCTGTGATTTGATGTATTTTATTAATGTTACTTTTTTATGATCAAAACATAACAAATTTATTCGCAAAGTGTTCATTCGGATGTCAGACTAATGTTAAAACAAAACACGTTACAAGAACAGAGCATTTAAACTCATACATCTATAGCTGCATCGCCCTGGATTCAAACCCATTATATCTGCATGCTAGTCAGGAACTCACATCGCTTCACTAAATCACTTGAATCTTCGACATTACAATGTGGGGGTTAATACCTCAGTTTGCTTTACTGTTTCTTTGCTAAAGCTGTGCCAGAGCAATATATAAAAAATGACCACTAGGTGTCACTAGAAACAGTTTCGAAATGTGTCGAAACTTTGACACATTTGCTTCAACTGTTTCAGTGTTTCATGAAGCCTTGCTTTGCCCTCCACTACAGGACAGGTGGCAAAACAACATGAACAAAGAAACAAACAATGGTCAAAACATGGCTAGACAAGGCAAGGATAACACTTAGAACTGCTCACTTACAGTTTACAAGACTCAGCAACAATGTGTGAGTGTGCTGTGTTTATAGTCCATCAGATTAAGCCTTAACAGCTTCAGCAGTGTGTGTTTGCAAATAAGGGGAATCTGGGACAGGCGTGTGAGTGAAGTGCACGATGGGCTCTCTAGTTCATTAAAGAGGTAGATTTGTAGTTGTAGCTGCAAATGCTAGATCCCTGGTGATCGTTACTAGAGCTGCGCGATATTGCAGAAAAAAATATCACGATATAATGTTTCATATCATTCGATATCGATAATTATTGAAGATATTTTTTTTGTGAAATAAGTTTTTTTATTTGGTCATTGAATAAGCTTACAATAATCACAGATTCCAGGATAAGTTTTTTTCTGATATGCACACATTTACAAAAACAAACAAAAACAAAACAAAAACAAACACCCCAAGCCCAGCCTGTAAATTTAGAATACAGTGATAATCAAAACAACTTTTTACAACATATTGCTTTGGGGGGAATAATTCCCCATCAAGTGACAAAAGAAAGGGCCTCAAATCTTCTGAAATTGTCCAACGTTGCCTTTTTTTAAAATATATCTGGTTCGTTCCAAGTGCAGAGTAGATATCAATTCTTCAAGCCATAGTTTAGCAGTTGGAGGATTAACATTTTTTCAGCATAATAATAGCAGCTTTTTGGCTGTAATCAAACAATATGTAAGGAATTTCTTTTGTGTACTGCTCAATGAATATGTATAATCAGAATGTCCTAATATAATAAGTACTGGGTCAGGATCTATGTGTTGATCAAGAACATCTGAAAGCACTTTAAAAACCTCATTCCAGAATCCCTGTATTTTACGACAGGATACAAAACTATGAGCCAAATCAGCTTCTTCTGATTTGCACTTATCACAAATGGGAGATATATTGGGGAAAATCCTATGTAATTTCTTTTTGGAGAAATGTAGCCTATGTAGGACCTTGAACTGGATGAGGCATAATCTAGTGTTGATTGATTGCTTATCAATATATTGAAGATATTTTTAACAATCCATTTAGGTATATTAGGATTTTTATTTAACCGCTTTATTTCAATTTACCAACATTACTAAGGCAAATAATTTTAATAGTCAAAACAAAAATATTTCAACAAAATACCTGATCTGTTTATAATAAAATAAACATAAGTGTTAAAGAGACCCCTTAACTTGATAAATAACATGTTACAAAGTGTGTGCAATGGTGAAGGTAGATCAACATCTGTAAGGTGTAAATAATAATGATACAGTAAACCTAAAACTCTGTAAACAAAACAAATTATGCTAATCAAATCTGAGCTTTCAAGTAAAGGAACCAGCCATCATTAATTGTGAAGTTGAATAACTATTACCCACTATGCTAAAACTCTTTCAGATGGGGAGCTAGTGGTTGGGATGCACAAGAAAAGAAACCAAAAAGCCACTCTGGCAACATCCTTACATCCCAATCTCCTCACTGCTGCTATACGGCACTCATTTTCGCGAGTGTTGATATTCTGACGTTAAGTGGCAAGTGCGAGCGCGTGGTTTCTTTGACCATTACAATGGGCTTTTGCGCTCGTGCTCCCCTGGTGTCTCTCGTAACTAAGTGACCATCAAGCGTTTTCTCAGAGGATGACAAGTTTATGGAGAAAATTAAAAAGCGCTGCAGTGATTGGATGCGCTGTGTTTGTCTCAGCTAATTAGTCTGCCGTATTTACTGAAGATTGGTTAGTTCTACTTGCATTAATCGTGGTGTGCTCGCGACATTCGGAAAAGTTCAGATGTTTTTCAACTCGGTGTACCTGGAAAATGTGCATGAGTCACATGTGCGCCACTTGCATGTGCTTGTCTCTTTGTTTCACGTTGTGAAAGTCGCACGCCTTTATTGTAAATGATAAACTTACACCCTAAACTTATTGGCATTGCTTCCAAGGTGCATGCGCAGCAGCCACATTTTAATAAAACTATAGCCTTCATAAAAAAACTTTTCTTTAATCGATATTGACAATGGTGTTCGGTCAATAAATATTGATACCGATTCTATCGTCCAGCCCTAATCCTGACAGTCAGTAAGATTAGTTATTTTTTTAAAAGTCCCTCATTCTCATTCTCAAGAATATTAGAACTTAGATTATGTGATTTCTCTTTTAAACATTTTTGAAGTGTAAATTTAAAGTGATAGTAATGATGATTTTTCATTATTTTACCCCTAAGTGTTACACAATCAGAAGCCATTTCAATAAAACATTTAATGTTATCATTATAGAAAATGGTTTACCTTGACAAAACTGACAAAAATACTAGAAAGAATGTTTAAAAAAACATTTATTTACAAAAAGTATCGTGTAACTCGGTACATGTATTTATTCTCAACTTTTGAGTCATTTTTAAATGTAAAACATCAATTTTGTATTAAATAAAATATTTTTTATAAACTACATTAAAGTACATTAAAAGACTGGAGGTCTTTCTATAAACCTGTTAAACATATATTTATATTTATAAGAGAAATATTTACTGTTGTTTTTGTACTGAAATGTTTATTTTTTTTTAACTAATTTGAATATTATGTACATGTGCTTAGTGAGTTTCTCTCACCCAGTGCAAATGGTTGATGCACACTTTTGCTGCGAGCAGAGGTGGTATGGGGTCTTGTGGTCTCATTGCCGCACACTCTTTAAGGACTGCCACTGCATCCTCATTCTGCAAAATGATCAGAGATGATCTTTTATTTTTACACACTGTACATGGCCAATGACACTATTTAGATTCTCTTCGTATAAAAATATTTATCTGCATTAATATACAGAGTAACATAATCAAGTCTTTTCATTCACAAAAATAGAACCTTATGTACATATGTAATTCATGGATTAACATTGCTATTAGCACATTGATAAGTTTAAATGCCATGTTAAGGTTAAACAAGTAGAATGCTCTGTTCATTTTAATAACTAAAAACTAGACTTATATGCTCTATGTGTACGCCTATATGATGGGATATATATATATATATATATATATATATATATATATATATATATATATATATATATATATATATATATATATATATATATATATATATATATATATATATATACACACACACTCGAAACACACACACACACACACACACGCACACACACACACACACACACACACACACACACACACACACACACACACACACACACACACATACACACACAGACAGACAGACAGAAAGACAGACAGACAGACAGACAGACAGACAGACAGACAGACAGAATACACTTGGGGGAGCAATGAGGTGCCTTGCTCAGTTGGGTATCAAAGATGGAGAGAGTGCGGTTCATTCACTCCCCATTTTCACTTTCTGCCTGGAATTGCACATGCAAGCTTTCAATTAATCAAACTTCCTAACAATTAGACCACAACTGCCAATAAATAATACTGCAAAACTGTCCAAAAGCATGGCATAGTTTGAAAAGACATGAAAACACCAACCCTCTTCCAAATACACAGAGCTGTGAGTATTCCAGAGCACATCTGCTGGATGCAGCTTAAAAATGGTCTTTTAAAAAATAGGTAAATAGACTATTTCTGTCACTACCTCATTAAGTACCCCCCAAAAAGCTGGTCATTCATGAAAGTGAAATGCATGACAATGCAAACAATCTCAAATGGCATTTGTTTCAAGACTGAATCTGCAATTGCTCGCCAGTTCACCACTGGATAAGGATCAGTCTTGGCATCTTGATGTTTAAAGGAGTGGTCCAGAGGGTATATTAAAGGCTTGGTTGTATTTATAAGATGCAATACAATGTGTGTTCATGCTTCGTTTGTCGAAAATCACATTATTTTTTCAGAAACCTTACTTTGATTATATACAGCTACTGTATGAAAACGACTGTCATATTTCCTAGTTCCTCTGAAAGGCCCGCCATCAAGAGGCTCTGATTGGTCAGCTAACATAATGTGCTGTGATTCGCGGATGGGCTCCACGTCACCAGGAGAAGTGTCACTCCCCTACAAGCATGCGCTTTTACACTGTGTAAATACTGTCAGTCAGAGTAGCTGTTAGTCGTATCAGTTTGTGTCTGAATCAGACAGAAAATGGCACAGAAGACACAACTGAACCATATGTCTGCTCTCTAAAACTAAATCTGACAAGTGTCTTTCACATATATATTCGGAATAAGCATGTGTAAGTAATATGAAACGCTCACATATCTTTAGCAAGTTTGTTATTTGAGATGTAGAGCTCAGGGAAAGTGGCTGCATAGAGAGACACTGCATTGCTAATGAAGACTGTGGGTGTTTACAGGGTTTGACGGATAAAAATAAATTTGTAGGTAAATTGTTGACGGTGCCAAACAGCATTTTCCGTTGTTTACATCCTTTTTTACATCCTTGCTGCAAAATACCGTTAATGCTAGAAACTGTGAATTTAAAAGATTAATTTTAACAAATAAAAACACTTACAGGTTGCAGCTCACAATCCCCAGCTTTGTCTATTATGGTTGGAGCCATTCCTTCTTTGAGGAGTTTTTAGCCGAATCCAGCACTGAACTGGGAGAGATTCTGGAAGCTCTCCTTTGTCAAATGCTAGCTATATGTTTTCTATAATTCTCTGGAACGTAATTAAAATTTTATTGTAAGCACTTCTGTCTTTGTGTCGTGTCCTTTGGAAGCCCGTATACAAAAACAGAAAGAGCTCTGCGGAAATAGGACGGTATTTTAGCTTCCTCTGCTATAACATTACGGCGCCTCTGGCCACGCCCCTTTTCTGCGCTGGCTGTATGTGTGTAGTGAATGTGCATAACCTGTAGCGTTTGATCTCACTAGCCCAGATGGATATTTTTGTAGTCCCCAAACTTCGTTCGCTGTAGGCTTTGCTAGGCTAACTCTGTAAAAGCCAATCTTTCCATTTACATTGGTCTTGGAGCATATTACATTTAGAGATGTTCTTTATGTTCACACATCATTATTCCACATGATCCAAAGTTTAAAATATAATACCGTAGTAGACCACCCCTTTAAGAAAATTTGAACTGAAAGGCCAGGAATACCACAGGTGTATTTTAACAAAAAAATCCCAATAAGTTACACCCTGTGTCCGTAAGTTTCAGCCCAATGTGATAATATTGTCAGAAAAGACTACAGGTCAAAAACTGCATTTACACTGCAGATCTTGATGGTCAATTCCGATTTTGTGACTGTATCTAATTTTTTTTGATGAGCTGCTTACATTATCTTTTAAAAGTGACTCGTATCCCATTGTCTGCATTTACACAGCACACGGCAAAGGCGCAATGGCCAGGAAAAAAAAAAAAGAGCGGGCGCTGACTGACAGCTGATAATTAAAGAGCGCTCTTTTCTCTGTTCCTGTGTGTAATCTGTTTGCAGCTTTTGACAAGTTGTTTTACTATAGTTGTGACAGAAAGGTTCTCATTTGTCCATCTTCTTTTGATATATAGGCTTTTTTAAACCAGAAGGCATCTTAATGTCATGTCCATGGCGTGATTTATGCACGTGATGTATGCACTAGTTTTATTTTAGTTTATATTGGTTACGTGGCAGACAGTGTGCTCTCTCGCTCTCGTTAACATGCTTAAATACCTGTGTTATATGACAATATAAAAGCTGTTTAAGTCCTCGTGTGTGAGATTTAAGGTTTGGGACTTGGCTGAAGTCTGAGTGAAAATCCAATCTACCTGCTTACACTGTAGACACGAGGCCACAGATCCGATTGCTATCGGATAAATTTTCCACATATGAACAAGGCCTGAATCTGATTTGAGTAAATCGGAATCCGTGTGATTTGTTCCTGCTTACACGTACATGGGCCATATCCAATCTTTGCCACAAGGGAGAAATAAATCGGAATTGAGTCACTTGAACAATGCAGTGTAAATGCGGCCAAAATGACCCGAACCCAAGAGCATCGGTATAGCATAGCTACAACTAAAATTCCCTTAAATTTGAAAAGATAAAGATTATATTTATGAGCAAACATGTTTAGAAACGATTTTGTAAGACTGATCTCGTTTACTGTATAAGTACATATTATAGCATCTCTAATTTGCTACATGTGACTAAAAGCACTGTACATTTAGTTATCATGATTTTTTCTAAAGCTGCTTTAGAACGATGATAAATTTGATTTTGACCTTGAATACATACATTTTATTAAACATTAGAACTTCTTTAACATAATCAAAAGCAACAAATGACTAATAAATTAATAGAACTATAATGATGTCAGGAATCTTACCTTCCCACTTGCCATTAATGACAAGCCAAGCTGATACCAAAGATGAAACTCATTATAGGAGAACTTCATGGCCCGCTCCAAACACTGATGACAAAAAAATGACACATCACAGTCAGAAAGAAACTCTGAATCAGGGATTCAGCTTTCCAAGAAGCACTACAGAAGAAACAGAGCTAAATGATAATGCATTGTTCAGCAGAACTCAGTTTTTCTAGGAAGGATCTTGTTTCAGGCCTCATAGGGGACTGTGTGTATCCTGTACACATACCATCATGGCACATGCATGACTAAGTGCGCTTAAATTTGATGAGAAAGGGATTTACATTCGACATGCAAGCAGAAATGACTTGGAAATACTGAGTAAAAGCAGTGTAATGTGGGTTACCAGTGAAATGACATGGAATCAGTTGAAACGAACCAACTAAAAGCACTGAGATTCAGATTCACCTGAGATCGTCTCTGAGTAAACGCTCACCATCACACAATGGCTCAACTACTGAAACAACCTGAAGGACAGGGTGGAGGAGAAAGGGCTAATCACCCATACAACTGGGAGAAGGGGAAAGAGAGATTGAAAGATTGAAAAAGGCAACTTGTAGCAAAGGCGAAAGAAGCTACTACATAAAATACACGTCACTTCCGGTTCCCTTTTGCCAAACTTTAGGTCAATACAGATCTGTGCTGACTCATCTAACCTCTGACAGCATGGAGTACTGCCCTCTCCTGCCCATGCCGATGCTCAGCAGATCATAAACAGAGGAGGCATCTTGCATGCTGCTCTCTCTCGCCTCCCGGTGCTCCGGTGTGCGGCTGATCACTGCCTCACCACTGGCCTGCAGGGGACAACAAAGATGTATATAAAAAACTGTTTCCCAAATGTTCCAGTGATGCAGATATTTAAATTATTTTAAAAAATCTTAAGAATTACATTGACTTTCAGTTACCAAAGTATCTGTATGGGATGCAAGACCAAAGTCAAAGGAATCATTCACTCTAAAATACATATATTTTAAATACCTCAAATTGTTCTAAACATTGTACAGTGTTTTTTGGCTAATTGAATACAAAAGAGAGATTTCACTCATTAACCAAATGTCTGTCATTTAGTTTGTTCTGTTTAGGGTTGATTTAGATCAGGGGTGCCCAAACTTTTTCATATGAAGGGCCAAAAACCAAATATCACGGAGAGCCGTTGGCCGAAGGTAAATATAGGAAACTACTTTACATTAAAGTTGCCATGGGTAGTTTCCAAATTTATTTCAAAATAAACATAAAACATTGCTTTAAATTGTATTAACTAATGCGGTATAATTTTTTAAATGATAAAATATTACAATAAAAACATAAACAATCTCATTTATAACAGTGGAATCAATGCTAAATACACTAGTCAAGCAGAATCTGCCTTTGCCTTCATTTGCTCACTGATGTCTCTGCATTGTCTAATTATCTGTCGGGTGACAGTGTGTACTTTTAAGAAAGATTCATTTAAAACCTTTCATTTCATTTAGTTTTTTGTAGCTTAGCAATAAAACAAACAAACAAAATGTTACATTAATTTAAAAATCTCTTAACCATCCCCGTCATTCTCATTCTCTTCTCAGATGGGAGGTGGGCCAAACCAAAGGTTACTGTGGGCCAACTTTGGCCCTAGTTTGGGCATCTCTGCTTTAAATAAATGTATTTGACAAACAAATACAATACTCTAAAGATTTTAACTCAAATATTCACAAATGTCCATGCATATTTTTTTTTGTCTATACTCAAGTAAAAACATCATTGTTTCTCTGTAATATCCAACTTAAATTTTTTTAAATGCAAACAATAATTACAAAGAAATTAATTCATTAAATCAAACAAGACATTTTAGTAAGTAGAAAAACTGAACTAGTATTTTTAGTATCCATTGTCCGTTAAAATCCTTAACGTCATAGATCTGTACTATCATGCAGAATATACATTACAATCTTGTCTCGCTGTAAAAACTAATATATTTTTTCTTATATACATATACATATATATACACACACACATACATTCACACACACATATATATATATATATATATATATATATATATATATATATATATATATATATATATATATATATATATATATATATACATATATAAACATATACATATATATTTACACATAGAATTTTTTTTCTTTTTAAAATAATTTTTAATAATTTCTTTTTCAAGTAAAAATTAATAAACCCCCTTTGAATTTTGAAAAAATTTAAATATTTCCTAAATGATGTTTAACAGAGCAAGGAAATTTTCACAGTATGTCTGATAATATTTTTTCTTCAGGAGAACGTCTTATTTGATTTATTTCGTCTAGAATAAAAGCAGTTTTTAATTTTTTAAAACCCATTTTAAGTTCAAAATTATTAGCCCCTTAAAGCTGTATTTTTTTTTTGCAATAGACTACAGAACAAACCATCATTATACAATAACTTAGCCTAATTACCTTAACCTGCCTAGTTAACTTAATTAACCTAGTTAAGCCTTTAAATGTCACTTTAATCTGTATAGAAGTGTCTTGAAAAATATCTATTAAAATATTATTTACTGTCATCATGGCAAAGGTAAAATCAATAAAGGTAAAATAAATTAAGGTAAAATAAGTTATTAGAAATGAGTTATTAAAACTATTATGTTTAGAAATGTGCTAAAAAAAATCTTCTCCATTAAACAGAAATTGAGAAAAAAAAAATAAACAGGGAGGCTAATAATTCTGACTTGAACTATATATATATTATATATATAATAATATATTATATATAATAAATAGTTATTAATATTATTTATATTATGATATATTACATATTATATAATGCTTCAAAAATACTTCTATTTTTTTTACATTTACTGATGACTTTTGTCATACTTAATTAATTATGCTGTATTCATCATCATGGGGCATCCAAATGAATTTAAATTAATTTGGACAATTTAGAGGTCACTTTAGAACTTTATAAATATGAATAATTATTCCACCAAACAAATTGCAGCATATGGGTTTGCAACAATGAGTAAATTATAAAGAAATTATACAGCATTCCATATATATTTCTGCAATAGTTCCAAATATGCAGTTAATGTAAAGAGAGGTCATAACACATCATGTTAAAGAAGAAAAGAAGAATGTGAAAATGCCTCACCATTGATTCTGTGATGAGGAGAACCAGCACCGCCTCTTCAACCACGTCCTTTGGACAGAAAGCTCTGCAGTGTGGCAACAGGAAAAGGAAAAAACACATCACAAAGGTGTGTGTTAGTGTGCCAGTCTCTAGTTACACATATCAATTCTGTAACAGAGCTCTCTAGACCTACACTACCATCCTCAGAGTGGTTTCTTTATTTTATTTTTACTGATTGTTTTTGGTATTCTGAACAACTTTTACTTTCTTTCCAGACACTACTTTCTCTTATCCCTTCAGTCCATCTCATGCCTTCATCTTACTTCCTTCAATACGACCAAAATTCTTGACAAAGCATGTTTCAGAAGGTGTACCATGAATGCTAAACTGGGCTGTTCCTTTCATCTGTCATCATTTCCATACCTCAGACATACCCTCAAATGTCTCTCTGTTTTTTTATCTCTCCTGCATTTTTCCTTTCTCTGTTTGGCTTCAGCAGACTCACAGGTACAGTTACAGTATGTTTTATTCACAACACAGCATTCCGCCGTGTCCTGAATATCAAATCAGGCAAACAAACCCCTGCACTGCCCTCTGCTCGCCTCCTTGTTCACTTCTCTCTGATTCTAATGATCGATCTGTATTGTCAAGTATAGCTAAAAACAATACAATTTAATGATATGAATGAGATTTACTGTACATTTAACTGCTAAAATGAACTGTTATTATGCTCGCTTGACATCGGCTGCTCTGTCTGCTATTTCACAACATCACTAGAAAACCCCGGCAACTTACATACAACAGGACATGACAGCGATGTGCTTAAACATGCTAGAAATATGTAAAACATTTACACAACTTGTAAACCATGCTAGCTATATGTTAAAATAAGCTTGAAAAAAGCAACGTGCTAAAACTTGTTAGAAACTTGTTGCGACATGCTAAAAATGTGTCAGCGTCATACCAAATCATAACAAGTAAGAAAAGTATAGAAACACTATACTGCATATGCCACATGCCAACTCCCAGCAGAGGCCTACTGGTTATTTAAAAATGTCATCTTTTTGTATGGTTTTCAAGAAATTTAGTTTTATCTGATAGGAACTAAAGTAGTCTAATATGGAACCTTTTTGCCCTTTCTAGGTTTTTGAAGCTCTCCGAGTAAAATTACTCAGATAGCACACATACAGTGGGTACGGAAAGTATTCAGAACCCCTTAATTTTTAAACTCTTTGCTGTATTGCAGCCATTTGCTATCATTAAAGAGCAAAAATCAATAAAAAAGACCCTATTATGGGTTTTTGAAAATGAGCTTCCATACAGTGTGTAACACAGCACTAAACATCCAGTTGAGCTTTAAATCTAAAATAGTACCTTGTTTTAAACTATTGATTCTTTGACAAAATAGTTGACTCAGAGTCGAATAAACTAATCAAGTTGGGTTCGGATCTTTTGTTTGATCGCATCGACGTCGATACGGTACATCACCAAATATGTAGTTCCAGTTAGGGTAAAATGGGAGCGTGCTTTTCCTTCAGACACTAGTGGAGGCGAAGGGGATCACAAGACTGATCATGACGCGAAGATGACGATCACTGACAGATGGAGATTCGGCTGCGGGGAATAAAGGGTTAAAGTTCATTTTCACAACAACACCACTGTATAGCCAACCTAGAGCTACCACATTAAAAATGTCACGCGTGCTTCTTCCTTTACCGATTTTAAATGCGTTTTTGAACTGGCGATCCTCTGCTGTTAGTCTTTTGCTAGGGCCACTATCAGCTGTTCTCACATGCGCGGCGTGGTCAATTCTCAAAATAGTTCAACTTTTTCCACTGTGTGGCTTAATACTGAATGTGTGTCGTTGTTATTACTTGGGGTTAGCTTTAAGAGTAGAGTAATATGTTGGTGTTTAACTGCATTGCTTTATTGCATTCCTGCATCTGGCTCTCACATACTTTCTGCTGCTTCATACTGTAGCCGTGATGGGCATTTCTCTCTGTCTCGTGCAGAAGGCAGTCGACTAATCGCAATAGACTGGATCATCGGTCCAATCAGCACAGATTAGCTTCGCGCTAAGAAGGGGTTTGGGAACAAATGAATCGCTGAATGATTCATATGGGAGTCGTTGGGATAACTAGGTAAAAATAAATGCATATTATAAGACAATGAAAGTGTTTTTTGACCTTGCATGCATATCAGCATGTTGTTGGAGACCCCTATAACCAAAATAGGGGCTCTTTAAGTTCATTTTTTTCCTCATTAATGTACGCACTCATATTGACAGAAAAACACAGAATTGTTGACATTTTTGCTAATTTATTGAAAAAGAAAATTTGAAATATCACATGGTCTTAAATATTCAGACCCTTTGCTGTAACACTCATACATTTAAATCAGGTGCTGTCCATTTCTTCTGATCATCCATGAGATGCTTCTACACCTTCATTTAAGTCCTGCTGTGTTGATTATACTGATTGGACTTGATTAGGAAAGCCACACACCTTTCTATATAAGACCTTACAGCTCATAGTGCATGTCAGAGCAAATGAGAATCATGAGGTCAAAGAAACTGCTAGAAAAGCTCAGAGACAGGATAGTGGCAAGGCAAGGATCTGACCAAGGTTACAAAAAATTCTGCTGCACTTAATCTTCCTAAGAGCATAGTGGCCTTCATAATCCTTAAATGGAAGACGTTTGGATGACCAGAACCCTCCCTAGATATAGCCATCTGGCCAAACTGAGCTATGGGGGGAGAAGAGCCTCATGAAAGAGGTAAAGAATAACCCAAAGAGTTTTGAGATGCAGTCAGGAGAAAGTTGTAAAAAGCCAACTATCACTGCAGCCCTCCACCATTCTGGGCTTTATGGCAGAGTGGCCAGACGGAAGCCTCTCCTCAGTGCAAGACACATGAAGGACTGAATGAAGTTTGCTAAAAAAAACACCTGAAGTATTCTCTGGTCTGATGAGACCAAGATAGAACTATTTGGCCTCATCAGTTGTCCAATACAGTCCCCCCAGTGTTTTTCAGCTGCAGGAAGAGGACGACTGGTTGCAATCGAGGTAAAGATGTATGCGGATGAAAACCTTCTCCAGAGTGCTCAGGACCTTAGACTGGACTGAAGGTTTACCTTCCAACAAGACAATGACCCTAAGCATACAGCTAAAATAACGAAGGAGGGGCTTCACAACAACTCTGTGACTGTTCTTGAAGGGCCCAGCAGGAGCCCTGAGTTAAACCCAATTGAGCATCTCTGGAGTAGACATGGAACGATAACCATTTTCAAGGTATACCGCAGTTTGGAAAATCAAGGTTTTAAAACCGCTAAAAATTTCTGTAATACCGTTCCTTAGTTATGTGTGAGATTTTTTTATTTACATTTTTTTGTTTTGTTTTTTAGGACGACAGTATCTCCAACAGAAAAAAAAATATCCAAAGATACCGTTTTAAATTGTAAAGAAATCTGTGTTTTTAAAACGAAAGAAGACAGCAGAAGTCAATGGTTCATTTTCATTATTCAGCCTGTCATGTTTACTGTTCCAAAATATTATATATTGTGTTCAAAGGGGAACATATTTTTTTACCCAGACATTTAAAAAGAATATATTTTAGAGCAGTACTCACAATACTGTGATACCGTGAAACGTGACATTTTTATCCAAAGTTATCATATCGTCAGAATCTTATACCGGCCCATGCCTTCTCTGGAGAGACCTAAAAATGGCTGTCCACCAATGTTTACTATCCAACCTGACAGAACTGTAGAGGAAGTTCTGTGTTTTATTTTATTCGAGCTTTATTCGAGTTTTGGGCCATAACAATCTGCAAAGAGGAATGGCAGAGGATCCCCAAATCCAGGTGTGAAAAACTTGTTGCATCTTTCCCAAAAAGAAATGTTTTGCTCTTATAATAAATCTGCAAAAATGTCAACAATTCTGTGCTTTACTGTCATTATGGGGTGCTGTGTTACTGACGAGATCGTAAGTGATTTTAGCAAATGGCTGCAATATAACAAAAAGTGAAAAATTTAAGGTGGTCTGAATATATTCCGTACCCACTGTACATCTGCAAGGCATATTTGGAGCGTTTGCTCTGGAAAACATGCTGTGTACAAAGTTCTGTACTGTATGTACAAAAGCACCTTAAAGACATATATTTTTAATGTTTATTAGACATCAGACAGGAGACATCTAAGATTCCTTTTTTGCTTTTAATTTGTAATTGTGTCAAAAATATGATAACACTTTATAATAACTACACATTATGAATCATTTAATAAGCATTAACATCAAGTGAATTCATTATTTCTTAAGCATTAACTCTACATTAGTAAATGTTAGTAAGCAGTTTATAACTGCAGCTACAATTGCTGTATTCTTGACTTATAACCACATTTATAATGTGCTCAATAATTGCACTTTCATAATTTGTGACTGGTTGATTTCATTACTAAGTTAAGTATTGCATTATTTACAAACCATTTGTATTTAAGAGTAGATGGTGGTTTTTAATATCATTTAGAATGAGTTAATAAATGATTAATAAACATTTATATATCCTATTGTTCAGGCATATAGTAATGGTTACTATGTATGTTAAAAAATGCTTCATTAACTCAACTTCATCCAGTTTTGTGACCTAATCTGAAGTAAGGACTATTTATGCTTTATAAAACCCTTATGAATGACAATTAAAGGCTCAGGCTTGCAATCTTATCTAAAAAGTAAAATAACTGTAAACTTTAAACTGTTGAATAACTGGAGTGTCAAAATACGACATAAAATTTAACAATATAATAGGATGCAATGTTTAAACTGTACAGTAATTTTACTTAGATAAGGTTGCAAAGATTTTTTTTATTTGATACAGTTTCATTTGTGTATCTTCAAATTAATAGAAACTAACAAAGTCGTTTATGTTTTTTTTTCTGTTTAGAATATAACTGAGCCTTTAATTGCCATTTATAAGGGATTTAAAAAGCATAAATAGTCCTCACTTTAGATCAGGCCACAAAACTGGATGAAGTTGAGTAAATAAAGCATTTCTTAACATACAAATACACTATCAGTATATGTCTGAATAATAAGAATTATAAATGTTAATTTGAATAGTTTATTAATCATTTACTAGCTCATTCTGAAAAATCTTTAAAAACCACCAACTATTCTTAATTAACTGGTTTGTAAATAATGCAATACTTAATTTAGTAATGAAAAATAAATCATTAACAAAGTATGAAAACACAATCATTAGGCATTATAAATGTGCTAATAAGCATGGCCAGACCGAATCTGCTGAGGTTTTTTGCTATTTCTGCGGAGAAATTTAGTAAAAATCTGCGGATTTCTGTGGAATTATTTTGTGAGTATTATAACTAAGACCTTAATATGTGAAATAAAAAGTAATACCTTTTTAACTTTTATTTAATGTTTAAATTGCAAATCCAATTAGATCCACATTATTTGGTAAACAAAGCAAGTCTCTCATATAATATATCTACTAAAAGACAGAAAATATTACTGTACAAACTGCATTGTACATAAATAAGATGAACATTTTCATATTACTCAATAATATTACTGAAATTAATTGAAAAACTGAATAAATATAGATTTACACACATTTACTCAAGTAAATAAACAGAATTAATGAGGGGCTAAAAATCTGTGGAAAATCTGCGGAATTCTGCGCGTGCAGATTCCGTGTGGGCCTACTCATAAGTCAAGAATAGAGTATTTGTGGCTGCAGTTATAAACTGCTTACTAACATTTATTAATGTAGAGTTATTGCTTAACAGATTATGAATTCACTATTTGCTAATGCTTAATAAATGATTCATAGTGTGTAGTTATTATAAAGTGTTACCAGAAATAGCTTTTATTATACAAATGTATTAAAAAAGAGATAAAAATAAAGAGAATAGGAAAGGGACAAAATAAGAGGCTGACCCCTCAGTGCTGTAGCGCTGTGGTGGTCTGGACGAAGGGTAGATGGCATCCTTGGGATGTGTGGCTCCTTCTTTCTTCAGCCATCCAGGTGGCGGGGGAGAAAGTGGACCCCAGTAAGCGTCCTCACACACTGAACCCAGTAACACCTCTGCAAGCCTGCGTGCGACCGTCTAAACAGCATGACGCAACGGGCAATTACACCAACAGTCAGTGTGTGTCTGTGATAATCAAAAATCTAATTTATACACAGATCTCACCTTGCGAAAACTCTGAGACCCCCGACTCTCCACAGCCCTCAAGACTCGCCGCAGCTGGTGTGTACCCTGAGCCAAGTGACTAACACACATGCATGAAAAATGATTGATGAAATGTAAACAAAATTAGATCATGAGAGAGCAAGATAACACTGATCATGTTTATATCACATCTAAATGGGATTGTGTCACTTATTAAAACGAGAGCAGATGAAAATTATATATTATAATCATTCTAATAGCTAAGTTGGGAATAATTCCACTGTGTGTTCCTTATATTGTTTACCACAGCACAAAGGTTTGGTAAGATTTTCAGGAAGATTAAATAAATCAATAATTGAAGTATCCTTAAAAATGCAGAACAGTTTCAACTTAAGCAACAATAATATGAAATATTACAACAACAAATAAGCAATAACACTAGTATTAAATATATTAGGAAGATTTCTGCGTTACATCTCTAAACTATGTGGAATTGCATGAATCAGAAATGTAAAGAAAGGAGAAATGCAACTGAGAAGACTTTAAGACACTAGATGACCAGAAACCTGCCCAATTTCATTATAAGATTCACTGCACATGTAATATATTTTACAGGCTTAATGTGTACAAATATTCCTTTCATAAAAGTATGTAACCTACTCTACCGGTCGAAAGTTTGGGGCCAGTTTTTTTTTATGATGCAAGGAAATGATTCTGTTCATCAAAGAGGCATTTATTAAATGTAAAAAAATTGTTAAATTGTTTAATATTTATTGAAATTTTAAATAACTGCTTTCTTATTGTATGTAGTTTTAAATGAAATTATTACTTCAGTCATTGTTGCTTTTATTACTATTTCCAAAAATAATATTAATAATAATAATAACAATAATAACAACTAATATTAGAGTGATTTCTGAAGGATCATGTGACTGAGGGCCGGAGTAATAAAGCTGAAAATTCATCTTTAAAATCAATGGAATAAATTATTAAATTAAATTCTAAACAACTTTTGATCAGTTTTTTTATAGTGTAATAACATTTCACAATTTTACAATTTGTACTGTATTTTTGATAAAATTAATGCAGCCTTGGTGAGCAGCATTCACTTATTTTAAAGCATTTAAGAATCGTACTAATCCCAAACTTTTTTGACCGGTGGTTTATATATTTTTTCCTTTTCTTTTTTGAACATCCACTTAACCCTTGTGCACTGTTCAAATTTACTACCCATTTGTTATGTTAGGGATGAAAACATCCACTGAAATAAACTGCTGTTGAAAAATTCAACTGCTGTTGAAACTGCTGCTGAAAAATTACAGAATTTAAACTTTTTATTTGACAAGTTCACAATGATGTCACTGATTTGGTGAAAAAAAAAAACACAAAATAATATTTTCAATAAAAAAAGTAATTGTGGAATGGATTTTTTTAAACCGTCACAGTCTTGTACGATGAGTAACAACATTGGCTTTGATGCATGGTTAGATTTTCATTTTTTCTTCCTAATTTACTGTTGGTGGATGTTTTTGGTCTATTGACTTCCATTATAACCACATTTGATAGTGCATGAATACACAGTCTTTGTTTTCATTTACTCCATGTAGTTCTGAGAGCTGAGATTCATATTTAGATTTTCTCAGACACATCAAGGTAAGTGGATAAAGGTCACTCTTACACTCACAGACACGTACACACACTTTATTTGCTATTACACTCAATATAAAATGCTTTTTTTTTTTGCACAGGCACCGTGTTTGTGCATCTAAAGGATTAATAGTGCCAACTGATGATCAACAGTAAAAAATTACAAATTTTACTTCTTCCCAATAGGGAAAACCACCAACAATCAAAAATGCATGATTATATGGTGTTACGGTTTTGTAATCAAAAAAATGTGGTTATAATGGAAGTCAAAGGGGCAAAAACAGCCACCAACAGTAAATTAGGGAGAAATTAGGGATTACGCCTCACACCCAGCACACTACCTGTTTGAACTGTTACAGTCTGGTTGATGCTTCTGAGCACCAAGCACAAAAACAGCCAGACACAGGAAAAGTTTCTTTCCTCAGGCTGGCTACCTTATGAACAGTTAAATATTCCCCTACTGTGCAATAAATATGTGCAATACTTTCTCATACGCACTTGTACACAGCACCTTATATCAATATACAATGCAATACTTTCTACATTCGTACTTGTACACAGCACCTTATAACCTGTATATTTATAACAATTTATAACAATCTGTACATACAACTCAACATCCAGGTTTCTTGACTAACCGCATCTGTTTAATGTTTATCTTTTTTTTATTTTTATTTTTTTCATATTTATTTTGTGTTGTCACTTGTCACTTTATGTACACTGTAAGCTTCTGTAGCCAAAACAAATTCCTTGTGTGTGTGAAGCACACTTGGCAATAAAACTGATTCTGATTCTAAAAAAAAATAAAAAATCAATCAAAAACAATGCATCAAAGGCAATGTTGTTTCACATGTCTAAGACTTTGATAAAAGGTAAAAGAAAATCCACTCCACAATTACATTTTATATAGAAAATACGTCAATTTATGTGTTTTTTCACCAAATCAGTGACATCATTTATAAATTTGGAAATTAAAGAGTTAAAATCCTGTAATATTTTAAAACATTTAGTAGTTTTGATCAGGACTGAGGTTGATTAACATATTTATGTTTTTTTATGTTTATGTTTTTTTCATATATTTAATAGTTTTTTTTTCTGATGCATTTAATGTAGTTTATTTTAGTGGATGTTTTCATCTCTAACATAACAAAGGGGTAGTATGTTTGCCCAGAGTGTATCATTGAGGTTTTTTTTTTTAATTCAAAGTATTTTCTCAAAATATGTGTCAAAATAGGATTTGTCACCAAAAATCATTCTGCTAGTTGAAACAGAAAAAGTTATGGCCAAATTAAGACTCAAAAATCACACCAGAAGGGATGAAAACATTCCCAGCAGCACATAAGGGTTAAAACAAATTACTTACATTATTAATGACAATATAGAATTAATGTTCATTTTACAATTAATTCATTTAGTTATTTAATTACTATGCTGTATGACATTAAAAAGCCAACTCCACAAAAAAAAAAGACATCATGTGAAACCATCTATGTGAAAATGCTGACACCTGCTGGACATTATTGGGACATCCACTGCACGCATTGATCATGTTGACATGAGAATACCAGCAGTGTTTACACACGCCCCAGTTATATACACACATAAAGTCCATAAATGGATAAAAGTCAACATGTGGTCTGAAGACTGTGTGTACAGTGTGAATTGTGGGTTCAAGCTCACCCTTTCCTCAACAGTGACAGGTATGCACTCTGAAGAGCGGCCTGCAGGAAAAAGCCTGGGTCCAAATCAAAATGAGGGACTGATGAACTGCTTTTAGCTGTTTTGGAACTTGGCGTGCAAACAGTCTAATGAACAGGACAGATACCATAGCAAGATGTAATGGTCATTGCAGACAGCTAATAAATAAATAGAAATGTACATTGATTTTTCTATATTATAGGCAGACAGACACAGAGAAGCACACGGATTTATGAGGAACAAGGGGCTTTTTTCATTTAAATAATTCATGAGACACTGAATATACTATGAGACACTCCACAATACTTGGATACATGTCTACATTTGAAAGAAATATTCTAAATCAGTCCCTCACAAACCTTGTCAAGCTCTTGGAGGTACAGCAGGCCAGCATCACAGGCCATGAGATAAAAGGTTTGGCATTCTTCTTCTCTCTCAGACAGCCTAACACGAGAAGCACCTGATGTAGACTGATGATCCAAAGACAAGCCTATATGGAGAACAAATTGAGATCCACGTCAAGAAATTTAAGCTTACTACTGTACAAAAGATAATGAAATATAGTTTGACCCAAGAGCACTTGTTGCACAAAATGGGGTCTGTTAAACAAAATAAGTTAAACAACTTTGGGTTGTTTGCCAGTGATAGGTTCCAGCTGGAAGGGCATCTGCTGTGTAAAACATATGCTGGATAAGTTGGCGGTTCATTCCACCGTGGCGACCCCAGATTAATAAAGGGACTAAGCCGAAAAGAAAATGAATGAATGAATGAACTCTGGGTTGCAAAGTTTCAGTTTGACAAAACCAAACAAATCCAACCAGGTTAAGATCAGGTTAAGTTGTTTCTCAATGCTTGGCGTAAACTTTCACTGTAAATTTCGGGTTTAACTCACAATTTGAAATTAACTCTAGACTCTACGCACCTGAACGTGACACATGCACCAAGCAGCCAATCACACGACACATGATAGAAAGTCAGAGCATATCACTTCTCTCTTATACACTCACCAGCCAGTTTATTTGGTAATGCATGATTCTATCATGTCAATATGGACTAAAATCTCTGAGGAATATTTCCAGTACCTTGTTGAATCTATGCCACAAAGGATTAAGGCAGTTCTATAGGCAAAAGGGGGTCCAACAACCCGGTACAAGTAAGGTGTACCTAATAAAGTGGCTGGTGAATGTAGATAGATACTGTATCATATCACATCAAGATATCATTATCAGAAATGTAATTAATTAAAACATATCTACAACACTGTAAACACTGCTGATGCTGAGAAAGTTTGAGAAAGCAACTAAAAGCTAATATTATTTGATAAAGAATTGACGCTCTGATCCTGTTTCAGTCCTTCATGGTGTTCCTCAAGGGTCAGTATTGGGGCCACTTTTACTTATTATTTAAATCTTACCTCTAGGTCATATATTTTGTTCTTTTGGCATACATTTTCCTTTTTATGCAGACGATACCCAAGTTTATATCTCCACAAAACCTACAACATCTCACCCCTCCTTCTGACCTTACTAAATATTTACATGAGATTAATATATGGATGCCTTATAGTTTCTTAAAGTTAAAGGTCAGTAAAACTGAAGCTCTTCTGGTTGGCTCTAAATATGTTTTATCCAAAGCTCAATCTTTTAACCTGTTTATTGATAACTCCCCAGTCAATTTCTCAACCCACGTGAAAAGTCTTGGAGTTATACTGGATGGCATGCTTTCGTTTGGTTCTCATATTAGTAATATCTCACGTTCTGCCTTTTTTCATTTGTTTAACATTGCAAGACTTCGCCCTTCACAACAAAGTGCTTGTTCATGCTTTGGTTACATCGCGGATTGATTACTGTAACTCTCTCCTATCTGACCTTCCTGATAAACAACTTCATAGACTACAGTTAATTCAGAATTCAGCGGCTAGGATTGTTACCTGCTCGCGTACTTCTGATCACATAACTCCAATTCTCTTTCACCTTCACTGGCTCCCTGTTCACTATCGTATACAATACAAAATCCTCCTCTTAACATACAAAGCTCTTCATAACCTGGCCCCTCACTATCTTTCTGATCTTCTTCTTTTGTACACTCGTTTGCGCTCACTGAGATCATCTTCTGCTGAACCGTTATCTGTCCCAAACTTAAAGATGAAGTCATTTGGTGGCAGGGCTTTTAGTTGTACAGTACCAAAGTTATGGAATTCCCTGCCTTTGCACATTTGCCAGATGGACTCTATTTACAATTTTAAATCTCAGATAAAAACTTTTTTGTTTAGGATAGCTTTTAATGATTTGCTGGTTTAATATTATGCTGATTGTTATTTTTACTGCTTGTATTTTTATGATGTGCTTGTGATCTACTGTAAGGTGTCCTTGAGTGCTTTGAAAGCCACCTAAAATAAAAGGTATTATAATTATTATTATATATATGCAAATCTGAAAGTAAAATCACAACAAATCTATATTTACAACTACTACAAACTACACTCCCAATTTCACAAAATATAGGACGTAAATGCAATCAAATTAAGAATTTGTGACTTGCTGATTCTGTTTAGCCTTTATTGTATTGACAAATGTACAAAAGAAAGATTTTCAATGTGTTTTCAGTATAAAAACATATAAACAACTTTTAATTTTGATGGCTGTTACAAAGTTGGGACAGTGACAAATTTTCCTCAGCATATATGGTCACATCAGCCTTCATTTTAATTTAATCATTTAATCTTCATCTGTTTATTGAGGATGTTAACTCTTAAATGTTAAATCTTTGCCAATTCTGACTATACAAACTTCGCTCAACAGTCAGTGGTCATCTTTATCCGTTGCTTTATTTTATGATGGTCCAATAGGGGACATAACTGAACCATTCAATTACATTCACTCTGTAACTAAGAAACCACACTGCTGTAGCACTTGTAGGATGAGTCTTGATCAAATAATTATATACTTTCCATGAATAACATCTTCTTGATGGCAGTATGTCTCTGTGCTAGCTCAATAAAAGCCACCATGTCAACAGTATCTTTGAACATAGGTCAGTAACTAATGCCATTTGCTCTGCTGCTCCCCCAACCATAAAGGACGTTTGCTTTTTGCATCTGTCTCTTTAACCCTAAAACAGGTTGAAATGTGGACTCCACTGAGATGATTGTTGTCACACAAATACCTTTACATCACAGAACTGGGGCCTCATGTATCAACGCTGTGTACAGACAAAAACTTTGTGTACGCCAGATTTCACGCTCATGTTTGGATTTACTAACGATGAAATTAACGTGAGAATGTGCGTTGGTCCACGCCAACTTCATGTCTGGCGTACGTGTATTTCTTGCGTGTGTTTGTTTAATTTCCATTGGCGACTCCTAGAGGCAATGATGTTAAGTTGCAAACTACAAAGTATCTTTGAGCCGTGCAATGCCAGCTGTATGGGACGGGATCATCCGCACGTCTAGCAGATATATAAGGTTTTCATATCATAAAGTTGATCAGCCAAACATTAAAGCGCAATTTGCAGCGATCGCTGGTTTTCTCAATGTAATCGGAGTGATGGACTGCACGCACATTACTATAAAGGTGCCATCTGAAGACGAAATTGCATACGTGAATCGAAAACATTTCCATTCAATAAATGTGCAAATAATATGTGATGCTCAAATGCGCTTAACAAACATTGTAGCAACATGGCCTTGGTCAACCCATGAATAATTCATCCTCACAAACAGCATAGTTGGGATGAGGCTCCAAGGTGGCAGGCACTCGGTCAGTTGTAGAGTGGGCGATTGGGCAGCTGAAATGCTGGTGGCGCTGCCTTGATAAGAGCGGAGTGGTGCTGCTATACCGCCCTAACATAGTGTTCCTCTAATACATCTGTGTCTCCCACAGACACAGATACTACTCCAGACAGTAAAGTGTCACCCACAGTTAAGGCAACTGTCTCCTCAAAGGGTGTTAGTTCAGCATCCCCTGTTCCTCCACCTGTTTAGTCCACACTTTGACGGTGTGCCACTGTTCTCCTCTTAACCTGCACCTTTACATCGGACTATTTCTTTGTTAATTTGCATACAGTGCGATGTTCAGACCCCACTGCGTTAACCGCGTCAGCTAAACTCTCCCACTTTTTTCTTTTGTTATTAATCCCGGAGGACAAACTTGCAAATAACAGTTTTTCTCCAGTCTACCTCCGATAGGAGCACCTCCAATTCACATTCTGTTAAGTTATTCTTTTTGCTTGCTTTTGCTATTGCTTTTTCGTTTGGTTTTGCCAAAGATGAGTCATTACCATATTTATAAGGGGGAGGAGGCAGGGAGGGGTTTTGCGCTCGTGCACGTGCGCTCAGTTTCACGCTAATTCGGATGTACAGAGAATATGCGTGGGATTCTGCATACGCAGTGTTTCATACATCTGAATTTTTTACTGCATACGCACATTTACAGCTTTGTCCGTACACAATGTTTTAGTATTGATGGAACGCAAGTCTGGTCTATAGTTTTCACCATGTGGAACAAAGATTCATGCTGCGTTTTTTTATGCAGCAGCATATTGTCTTAAATGGCAGCACAACATGACAGTTGTTCAAGCAATGTCTTATGAGGGCTTATCGAGCAAATTCAGTATCGAGCATTTCCTGCTTTATTTGCTCAACACAGATTGAGAATTCTCTATTATTGCTATTATTATGTTGATTAAAGTCCTAAATTGTAGATTTTGCATTGAGAAATGTGCTTTTTAATTCTCAGATAACTTTATGTACAAAATGATGAGCCATGATCTAACTTGGCTTGCAAAGACTGCTTCTACTTTTATACCCATTCAACAAAGCCTGCACGTTTTGGCAGATCACCTGCTTATTGTGGATCGTTTCTAAACTATTGAATTTGGACATACTATAACCTTAAAATCCAAATTTGTTTACATTTACACTTTACCTAAAACCAAAAATTCAGTCATCCTTTACTCACTCTTCACTAGTACCAATCTTTACAATCCCTTCATTAGTTTGACTTTCTTTATTCTGCTGAACACAAAAGAATATATTTTCAAGAAAGCCAGAAAAAAGTAACAATTAACGGGTTCCAAGTAAACATCCACGGTTTTCCGCTTCCATTTGTTTTTCCTACTATGGATGTCATGGATGTGGTTACTAGCTTTTAGCTTTTTTCAGAATATCTTCTATTTGTGTTCAACAGAATAAAGAAACTTATGAAGGCACTGTCCCCTCACAGCAAAACGATCTTTGGTTCTAGTCCCAGCTGGGTCAGTTGGCATTTTAGTGAGGAGTTCTCCTAGTGTTGGTGTGGGTTTCCTCCAGTTTCCCCCCACAGTCCAAAGACATGTGCTATAAGTGAATTGAGTGAACAAAATAGGCCATAGTGTATGAGTGTGTGTGTGTGTGTGTGTGTGTGTGTGTGTGTGTGTGTGTGTGTGTGAATATAAGTGCATGGGTGCTTCCCAGTACTGGGTTGCAGCTGGAAGGGCATCTGCTGTGTAAAAACACATGCTGGAAAAGTTGTCTGTTCATTCTGCTGTGGCAACCCCAGATAAATAAGGGACTATGCTGAAGGAAAATTAATGAATGAATAAATTATGGTTTGGAACCACTTGAGGGTGAGTAAATAGTGTCAATTTTCATTTTGGGTGAACTATCCCTTTAAGCTAATAAGAGAAATCTAAAGTTAATGAACAAATCACAGATTCTTGATTTCATTGTAGTTTACAAAACATCAAAACTTTTTAATCAAAATTTTTTGGTATTGGGTTGTACATGATATAAAAATGCAAACAAAGAACAATGATTAGAGAGTCAACCAGATCTTACATGAGAATCGATAAGAAACAACCGACATGTGTCCTACCCTGTTTAACACAGCACTCTTATATTGTGTGGTCTAAATAGCAATTAACATATGGAACGCAAATAAGAAACTGCCACATTTTGCTCCAATAAGATCTAGAAAAGCTCAGGGTCTTCACCAATTACAGCTGAATAGACTGTTTTTGACACATACAACCCCAAATCAGAAAAAGTTGCCAGCATGGAATAAGCAAATAAACAAAGATAATAAGTAGTCCTGAGCCCATGTGGCAATACTGCTAAAAGATGAATAATGCTACGTGATGCAGTGCCATCTGAGGGATCAGAGATCACGGTTGTTCAGCTTAGGCTTGCGTCCTTGTCCTTTATGCTCTGAAATTCCTGCAGATTCCTTTTTTAATGATGTTATGCACTGTTGAAGGTGAAATGTCCAAATGTTGTTCTTCGATGAACATTGTTTTTAAACATGTCAATAATTTTCTCATGTATTTGTTGGCAAACTAGCAGTCCTCTGCCTATCTTTGCTCCTAAAGGACTAGACCAGAGATGGGCAAACTTATAGGGATGGCTGACGTGAAATTGATGTTTCGACACTTTGTACTGATGTCACATGACAAAACTGTTTCAAAACACTAGGTCCCGTGACTAAATCGATTTAAAGCATATGCCATTTCAGAAGCATTTTGAGACCTGGCGAATCTGCATCTGACTGACAGGGTCAGGGAGTAGCCTAGTAGACCATGTGTGTGCACAGAGTGACTGTGGTGCAAATGGCCCGAGTTTGAATACAAATACTCTGAAATTACGACTTGATGTTTTTTAATAATGTTACTTTAAGACCAAAACAAGACATTTATTCACAAAGTGTTCATCTGGATGTTGGACCAATGTTTAAAACGAAACACGTTAAATGAACAGAGTATTTAAAAACTAACATCTATAGCTGCATCGCTCTGGCTTCTAAGCCATCCATACTAGTTAGGAACTCTCACCCCTTCACTATATCACTTGAAACCTCAACTCTACAATGTGGGGTTTAATATCTTAATTTGCCAAATGGTTTCTCTGTTGAAGCTTTTCAAGAGCGATACAGAAAAATTACCACTAGGTGTCACTGTAGAAACTAATTTTCGAGACGTTTGAAAGGGCACATAGTTTACCTCTTTTTTATGATTTAATATTAATATTATGTTTCTTCTGAGTGTGCCAGTTTAGGTTCAGTTTAAAACACAATTCAGATTTTTTTATTATAATGTGTTAAAAAGTGTCATGTTGGGGGCGTGTCCACAGTTCGCTGATTTATGGGTGTGTTGCTTCACATGTAAATTAGTTTCGGCTTCCCGCCAACGTAACAAGAGGGCGGGGCCATGAGCTCACCCGCTCTGCATTTGCAACAGAGTCTGACAGGCAGACTGAGAGAAGGAGCAGGAGTGAGACGTTCAGCAATCAGTCGTACATGTACAACTCGGACACAGACCAAGCAAAGAGTACAAAATCATATGTGTCTTTGTACAGTTTTACAGCCAACTGTGTGCTAGTTTCAAGTTTCGAGATACAGATACCTAAAGATACAACTAATAATTCAGATTAGAGCGATAATGTGGAGAATATTGCTCTTGTGTTGAGCCCAATGAGCCATGCATGTAAAAATAGAGCTAGGGTGTTCCTTTAGTGATATCGCTTCGACTCACGCTGAAAATGGCGGACGTGAATCAACAAACTGAGGATATGATGACGCGCCTGTCAATCAATATTGGTGGGCGGGGGGACCGCACTCCTACGTAAAGTTGCGGTCGGTTTGAAAACCACTCCAATTAGTCCACCATTTTTTATGTTGTTAAATTTAAAAAAAAGCACTGGGTGTGCTCATATCACCCAAATATGACGGTCTATACACCATACATGCACATATGTCTGTCCAAACAGCTTGAAAAAGTAGATTTTTTACCATAGGTGCCCTTTAAAGCTTCTACACATTGGCTTTGACTGTTTCAGTGTTTCACGAAGCTATCGCTTTGCCCACTACAAACTTGATCCTAGAGGGCCGATGTCCTGCAGAGTTTACCACCAACGCTAATCAAATCAATCAGAGAGTAAAATTCTTACTACTACTTTTTAAGAACTTTTTTAAGACTATTTTCATACATTTTAAGACCTCATCACCACTTTAAGTCCCAACCCAGACTCATTCTGAAAAACGTACCTCTACAGACGTTTCTGGAAACCACAAAATACGTCCTGGCGGCACGCTTTTCTGCAGTTTTTATTTTCGCGAATACACAAGAGGCTGCCGTGTACGGTTTTTGAGTTCTCAAATTTCCCTCGTGGGTGCCACCTGCTGTTCTCACATAAACCCACCAGAGGCTGCTGTAGACTGACTTTTTGACAGACTTTTTGACTAACTGAACGAACAATCAACTTCTTTTTTTTAAAAAAAAAAAAGCCCTAGTCTGTTTTTTTTACCTTGTTTTCAGATTTACCACATTCTCACCCTGCTATTTACTTGTTTGTTTTATTTTTTGGATTCTGTTTTGAATGAGCCTGTGTTGTTAAGTCCGGTAACAACCATTGGCGACATTTTAAATATATTCACTACATATTGATTGTAAGAAACTAATCCTCAACTAAAACATTAATTATATACTTTATAAAAATGTTAATCCAGAATGTGTCACCTATAGAACAGCAGAAATAATGGTGCTGCCATTATTGGTTACTGCAGTAAGCAAAGCAGTGTGACATCAAATATGGCAGGATTTTACCAATTTCATAAACTACACAGCATCCCAAAATTCCAAACTGTAATTATATAACTGTATAATCAAAAATTATGCAAAATGCAATACCTTGTAACAGCATTTAAGACTTTTTAAAGGCCTTAAATTACTCTAATTGATTTAGCAACTTTTAATACTTTTTAAGACCCCACGGACAACCTGCAAAAACTCCTGAACACACTAATCAGTGCCTTCAAGATCACAAGAAAGCTACAGGCATGTTTGTGTTAGTGTTGGCCCAAAACTCTGCACGACACCAGCCCTCCAGAATCAAGCTTGCCCAACTCTGGATTAGACATTTCTTGGGCGCTGCTTTTGTACCAAATCATGATTACAATCACCTGTTGACGTCACCTGTTTCAAATCATATCCTTATTTAACCATTTTAACTGATTACTAGCCCTAAATTACTCCTGTCCCAACTTTTTGTGGAATCTGTTGCAGGTCTGAATAAAAACATATTGTCTGCAATGAAATGTAAGTCAAAGTAAATTTGGAAATCACTACTTTCTTTTTTTTTTTAATTGGCGTTTTCCATACTGTCCCAACAAAAAATATATTTGTTTTGGGTATAGTATAAATTCTTAATATCTAATCAATTAATATTCAATATTTATTTTTGGAATGGATAAACTATCGTTTCTATCAAGTCTTGGTCCATTCAGTGCTTCAGCTTATATACAACAAGATGGATGTTATATTAAAACAGACCATTTTCTGAAAATAGCTTACAGCCATTGACCATGGCTTACATGGTTTGTCATCTCATATTCACCAAGACTTCTACCCATTGAATTTTTCCGAGAAGTCGCTAGACTGATATATGAGGAAGTGCATAGAGAAGAACTGAAAAGAATGTACTACAAATTTTGGCCACTACTTTTCAAAATTCCCTATCTTTGCAAATAAGAGGAGAAGAGTTGTAGACAGTAACCAAAAAACATTCAATAAGTCCCTACAGTGAGTGAAACTAGCTTTGATGAGTAGATAAAACAAAACTGGATAAGGAACTGCAACAAACTGACAGACAGACACAAATAGACAGATTTGACATTACTGTTGATGTCTGTCAGAGCAGAACAGCTGTCACAAGCTCTGCCTGGTCAGTCTCTCAGGGACAGATTCTGGGTGGGTTCTGCTTTTTACAATAGAGACACTTTTTCTTCTTCTTTTACAAAAGAAAACATTTTCAGGCTAACATCTGTACATATGTCTGTGTATGAAGCTGTGGGGCTCAGTGGTGTGAATTAACACATTTCAAGTACTCAAAACTACTGTAATCGATTAGTTTTTCACAGCAATTGTAATTTACAAAGTAGTTTTAAAAATGTGTCATTTTTATTTTCCCTTGAGTACATTTTTAGTGCAGTATTGGTACTTTTTACTCTACTACTTTTCTTCAACCTGCAGTCACTACTTTATTTTTTCTTGTCTATGTGGATTAGAAAACGTCGGACCTTAAATCAACCAAATGTCAACGTCTAGTGATGTTACAGCTTGACGTTGTGTGAACGTTACCACTATGAAATCTATCAGATGTTGGATTTTAGTTGCCATACCTGATGAATAAATGTCTATTTATGTCTATAAATGTTGGTTAAAGATGTTGGCTCGATGTTGGATTTTGGTCACGTTCCAACACAACTTAATATCAACCAAAAATCAACATTTTCATATTGACGTCGCTATTGGACATCAAAATAACGTTGTCCTTCATTCTAACCTAATACTAATGTCTTATGGCGTTGTGTGTCTTCTGTTACGTTTACACACATCCACAAACTACATGTAAATGCATTAGCTTTTCACAGCGTAATACTCACTACTCACTACTTTTGAGTAAATTTTTACTTATACTTTGAATTTGTCTTTCAGAACAGTTATTTAGTAACATTTTATGCAGATGATATTTACATTACTATTATATTATTATTATTATTATAATCATCATCATCATCATCATCATTATTACTATTATTATTTGTTACTTTGTTATGGGTTTGAGTAAAATGTTAATATTTTCTTTATTGTATGAAGGTCTGAGAACATTCATTCATTTTCTTTTCGGCTTAGTCCCTTTATTAATCTGGGGTATCCAGCACGTTTTACGCAGCGGATGCCCTTCCAGCCGCAAATCATTTCTGGGAAACATTCACACACACTCATTCACACACATACACTATGGACAATTTAGCCTACCCAATTCACCTGTACCGCATGTCTTTGGACTGTGGGGGAAACCAGAGCACCCGAAGGAAACCCACACGAACGCAGGGAGAACATGCAAACTTCACACAGAAACGCCAACTGACCCAGCCGAGGCTTGAACCAGCGACCTGCTTGCTGTGAGGCGACAGCACTACCTACTCCACCACTGCGTCGCCCAGTCTGAGAACAATTCTTCCAAATTTCTATATTATCCCATCAAAAATTTTAAGATAATTATAATGATTCATTACTAAAAATAACTAATCATAATATATTATTCGTGTAGGATCATGTAACACCGAACATAATAATGCTGCCAATTTAAGCTTTAGAAAACTACCTTCAGTAAGAAAACTGTTTTAATTGTATTATCATTCCACTAATTACACAGTATTTTATACTGTATTTTTTAAAATAAAAAAATAAATAGAAAGATATAGACAGACGGACGGACGGACGGACGAACGGACGGACGGACGGACGGACGGACAGACAGATAGACAGATAGACAGATAGATAGATAGATAGATAGATAGATAGATAGATAGATAGATAGATAGATAGATAGATAGATAGATAGATAGATGGACACTATAGAAAGACAGACGGACGGACAGACAGATACTATGGATGGATGGATGGATGGATGGATGGATGGACAGATACTACAGATAGATAGATAGATAGATAGATAGATAGATAGATAGATAGATAGATAGATAGATAGATAGATAGATAGATAGATAGATAGATAGATAGATAGATAGATAGATAGATAGATAGATAGATGGACACTATAGAAAGACAGATGGACAAACGGAAGGACGGACGGACAGACAGATACTATAGATAGACAGATGGATGGATGGATGGATGGATGGATGGATGGATGGATGGATGGATGGATGGATGGATGGATGGATGGATGGATGGATGGATGGATGGATGGATGGATGGATGGATGGATGGATGGATGGATGGATGGATGGATGGATGGATGGATGGATGGATGGATGGATAGATAGATAGATAGATAGATAGATAGATAGATAGATAGATAGATAGATAGATAGATAGATAGATAGATAGATGGACACTATAGAAAGACAGACGGATAAACGGAAGGACAGACGGACAGACAAATAATATAGATAGACAGATGGATGGATGGACAGATACTACAGATAGATAGATAGATAGATAGATAGATAGATAGATAGATAGATAGATAGATAGATAGATAGATAGATAGATAGATAGATAGATAGATAGATAGATAGATAGATAGATAGATAGATAGATAGATAGATAGATAGATAGATAGATAGAATCGATTCTATTAAAAATGTTACTCGATCCAAATATTTGACTGCTATAAAGCTGTGGGTGGCACAAGAGATTAGTGGGCGTTGCACAAACACAAGATGATATGTTGGAAAACTTTTTTTTTGAAAACCAAAGATATATATAGAAGCCTCCCTTCAGACAATGACGTATAACTGCTTTTGGGCTTTTTCCATAGTTATATTCTAAGTACTGTAAGTAATCTGACGAAAATACACTTGCTGAATTCAGAGTAGAGTTTCTTTCACTGTACACTTTAGTTGGATATGAATCTAATAAAAGCATGCCTGAGGTAAATGCTCAATGGAATGAAGCAGTGGAAATGACTTAATTACTCTATAAATACATGCACAGTCTTGCCTGTACAAGGACCATATAAGGAATATCTGCTTTTACATGTACTACATAATTGTCTGAAAGTCACTTATGAATTGTGTAAATAATATTTTGTAATTAAGACCCACTAAACCTCATGAAATCCTGAAGATTTTTTTTACAATAAGTGCTGACTTAAAAAGTTGCTGAGCTTATAAAATTGTACAACTCTTTATAAGACCTACATATTTAGACTGCATGTTACTGTATGTTAATTACCTTCCCATAACTCAATTTTACAACAAGAGAGGATTAAAGAGATATTAGTGATTTTTCAACTGTGCATACCTTTGATGACAAAGGCTTCTGCCAACATTCGTAGTTGGTAGACAGGCTGGTCCTGGTGGGTGAAATCATCAACTCCCGCTCTGGCGCACATGCCCTGAGCATCCCTGTAGCGTCCCTGCACATAGTGCACTTTAGCCAGCAGGAGCAGAGCTTCATTCAGGTAGTGAGGCTACAGGGAAAGAGTCAGAATGACAAACTGACATCAGTCTCCATGAATTGAGAAAGACGAATGGCAATGCCTCTGTTACAAATTCACTCTGGAACAAATTCAGGTTTGCTGAGCTTGTATGTATGGCAGCACAATTAGTTATTTAGCCGTATAACACTGTTGCAATTGTAATTACTAAGATTGTTGGTTTATTAATTAAAATCTGCATAAGAAATTTTGCCATTGTTTTAATGTTGCAGTAAAATAAATGATTACTAAGATTTGAAAATCTTTCTTAGTTTTTACAAACAAATGTTAAATGTTACTGTGATCTAAAGTGCACGACAAATGAGCAAACAACAATTTCCTGTAGTCTTTAAACTATTCGTTTTTTTTAAATTGTTTTGCCACAAATTTCAGAAACCTTATTTTCAAAACTCTAGACACAAAACTCTAGTCACTACTTCTAACACAGGCTCTCCAGTGCTCAAAACTCTGCATGCTGCATTCATTTGTTTAGAGTCTTGCAATGGATCATTGGTTCACATAATCCTTTTTTCATACAAATATTACAGGAAAACAACTTTAGACTACCAGCACACACGATACACATCGTTTCAATAAACAATTTTTAACAATCATTAAATATTGTTTAAAATATGATACAGGTTTCATTATGGTTTATACTTAAGTGTAGAGGGAACAGTACAGACAGTGGATACGCTGAACTAGTTTAATTCATTCCTCATAATGTAGGTTTACTGTAATTTTTTTCTCGCTGCACGTCCCCATATAGAAAGCTGATTTATGGCATTAGATATGGCAACATATGCTAATTACAATTGGATTTCACATACTGTATATAAAATGTCATTATTTATATATAAGTGGCGCAGTAGGTAGTGCTGTCGCCTCACAGCAAGAAGGTCGCCGGTTCGAGCCTCGGCTGGGTCGGTTGGCGTTTCTGTGTGAAGTTTGCATGTTCTCCCTGCATTTGCGTGGGTTTCCTCCGGGATAGGTTGCGGCTGGAAGGGCATTTGCTGCGTAAAATATGTCCTGGATAGGTTGGCGGTTCATTCTGCTGTGGCGACCCCGGATTAATAAAGGAACTAGGTCGACAAGAAAATGAATGAATATATATATATATATATATATATATATATATATATATATATATATATATATATATATATATAATAGATAATATATTTACGTAACATATATGTATATAAAAAATGGCAATATTTTGACATGTATGACATATTTATATATGTAAAATTCATGTGAACTAATATGTCACATATGTAATTTGCATATATTTCTATATATCAGATTTCTATTTTGGGATCTGTGTTTCCACCAGTCTGGTCTTGTGTATTTTGTCACAGCTTCTCCTTCACATCACAGTGGTGTTTTCATGACTTAAAAATCTTGGAAAGAACTGTCTTTGTGAATCCAGGACTGACATTGGTCTGCTGTGATTGGGCTTTCTTACAAACAGTACAGTAACGTCAAATATGAAAACCTTGTCTGTAAAAGTGAACATGGAACAAAGAAACCATAAATGTGGAATAAGGATGAATAAAGATGAAATCTATAGATAATGTAGTCCAGTTGGGTCATCTTCTGTGGTAACTGATGTCATTTGATCTATCCTGAAAATTTCATCATCTAAACATGTAGTATTCTACATCAGTTTCCACACATGCAGAGTTATGTGACAGTTATTTATCATTTTGAGTGCTTGTATCAGTTGACAATAACATCCTGTTAAGTAAATGAATATGCATTTATTTTAAATGTAATGTTTGAGTTAGATTTTGAAATGGGATCAATTTGATGTTTAATTGTATTATATTGAAAATGTGTTTTTAGGTCAATGAATTTAGTATCTTTGACTTGTGTGTACTGCATCCAGGCATTTGAAAAAAGAGTTAAGAGTTTTGCAAAAATGTGCAATTTTGGCAATGGTTGTGAATTTTGTGTCTAGAGATTTGAAAATTGACACCAGAGTTCTGAAATTTGTGGCAAACGATTGTAAAAAACTATAAATAAATATGGATAAAATGAAGACTGTTACTAGGAAATCAGGCAAAAAAAGAAAAAACTGAACCAAAGAAAAAAGGAAGCAAATAGGATGCCTAAAGGCACATTTCATCTGTGCATGAAGTAAATCCATCTCAGGAGGGAGGGAGAAACGGATGGGTCTCTGCAAGCAGATACAAAGTAGACTGAAAAATAGAGCTAGGGTGTAACCACAGTGACGATGAAGGTGGAAGAAGCCAAAAACAGGAGTAGGCAAAACCCAGCATACAGTCAGGACTAAGGCCCAAGAAGGAGTTGTAGGAGGGAGGAGCCACGGTGGAGATGCCTTCAATGACAACAAGGGGTAATGACAGAGATGGAGCCAAAATACTGTAGATCATAGGTCTCTAACTCGATTCCTGGTGGGCCGCAGCTCAGCACAGTTTTGCACCAACACTAATCAAACACAGCTGATCAAACTAATCAAGGTATTCAAAACTACTAGAGACCATTTCAATTCATGTTTATTTATATAGCGCTTATTACAATGTAGATTGTGTCAAAGCAGCTTAACAGTAAACAGCAGTTCTAGTAAAGTCTAGATTTCAGCGTTGAAGTACAGTTTAATTTAGTTCAGTGTGGTTTAAGCAAATCCACTGAAGAGCAGCTCCACAAGTCCCGATCCATGCAAGCCAATGGTGACAGTGGCAAGGAAAAAAACTTCACCAATTGAAGTGAAGGGAAAAACAAACCTTGAGAGAAACTAGGCTCTGTTGGGCATGACCATTATTCTTCTGGCCAAACTTCCTGTCTGGAGCTGCAGTCTAGGTGCCGGAGGCTGGAGGAGCTGGACGTCCATTGTGGAGAAGCTGCAGAGCTGAGTAGGGCACCAGCAGTGTGAGTATTAAGGAGGTGTGAGTTGGAGATGGTTGGAGCTAAACTATGCAAAGCTGCAGCCCTCCAGGAATTGAGGTTGAGGTTGAAGACCCAAACAGAGAAGAACAGACAAGGGGTGAAGTTGAAGACCTGGCTAGCTGAAAGCTGTATGCCCAGCAGGCTGTGATGCAGCCAGTGTAAAAGAGGAGCCCAACAGAGTCAAAGGGACAGAGAGAAGAGGTCTAGCCAGAGTGATGATGAAGGTGAAAGAAGCCAGGAACCGCAATAGGCAAAACCCAGAGTGCAGTCAGGATTGAGGCTCAAGAAGGAGTTGTAGGAGGGAGGAGCCATGGTGGGGATGCCTTCAATGACAGCAAGGGGTAATGACAGAGACGGAGCCAAAATACTGTAGATGAAGATCCAAACAGAGAAAAATAGACCAGGGGTGAAGTCGAAGACCTGGCTAGCTGAAAGCTGGAGGCCCAGTAGGCTGTGATGCAGCCAGTGGGAAGGTGGACCACAACAGACCCAAAGGGACAGAGAGAAGAGGTCTAGCCAGAGGGCTAGATTAATGCTCAAAGTGGGACCAGAGGACAGAGATAGACTACTGGAGTGTGAGGACTGACAGACCATTGTTAAGCCAAAGAAGAATGAAGCCAAGAGAAATCCCAGCTAAATGCTAAAGGGTCCAGGTCGGTGCCCTGCAAATTTTAGTTCCAACCCCAATCAGACCCACTTGGGTTAGCTAATCAAGCTCTTACTAAGCTTTCTAGAAACATCCGTGCAGGTGTGTTGAGGTAAGTTCGAGCTAAAATCTGCAAGACACCGGACATCCAGGATCAAGTTTGGGCACCCCTGGTCTAGGGAGAGTCCATAGTTTGAATACCTGAGGTGGAACTAAGGGATCTCCTCTCGTCAATAGAGCTGGGGCATAGGGGCATATGTCACATCCACAGAACAGCGTGGCATACACAAGAGAAAGCTGAGGATCTGATGGGAACTGACAGAGATGGAATTGATGTTCTGACAAATTTTGGAAGAGGAGGTACAGTAGTAGAGGGTGTCTGGGTGGGAATACTTGATATTTTAAGTTAAACAGAACCCGTGGGGAAGCAAGTCCACAGGGAGAGGCAATGTAGCTGGCTCAGATGTTCAGATGTTCAATGAGACTCAAGCTCAGTCAACCTCTCTATCAGTTGAAAGCTCTGTCTGCCAAAAACATCGTCATCATTAAGTCGTCAGGGTGTGCATTTACTATGGGCAATACAAAGTATTTCCATAAGAGTCAGCAGCACAACACACAAGTGTCGTATTTTCCATAATAAACATTCATCCTGACGACCTGATGAGGCACAGAAGACACTTTTAGATGCACAAAAGTAAGTGTTCTTGTAGCTTTATATGATTACAGTTGATTGACTAAAGTCAGATGGAATGTTTCAGATTCCTTTTCAGGACTCTAAATGTCTCGGGACAGTTGCTGTATATCAGGGTTCCTCAGCCTTCCTTCCTACCTTCCTACAGAGTTCAGCTCCAACCCTGATCAAACAGACATGAACCAATTAATTAGGACCTGAACAGTACTTGATAATTACAGGCAGGTGTGTTTGATATGGGTTGCAACTGAAATCTGCAGGAAGGTAGATATCCAGGAACAGGGTTGAACACCCGTGCTGTATATGAAGAATGAGGAAGCTCTCATGATTAAACTAAAATATCTTAATTTGTGTTCTGAAGACGAACAAAGGTCTGAGAGAATTGAAACAACATGAGGTTAAGTAATTAATTACAGATTTAAATTTTTGTGTGTACTAACCTTATAAATTCAGTTAAATTATGGAATTTCAGTTAGCATGACTGAACTGTGCTCCAAATGAGCTCCTCAAGAAAGAAAGAAAAACAAAGAGACTTTAATTAGCACAGCGCCAGACCTCTAGGTGTCCCCTGCAAAGGATGTTGTCAAGTTGAGCTTTGGCTCGGGCCAGTTTAAGCTGTGAATGTTCAGTCAGAGGAGTAGAATTCTTGAGTAGGGTCATGTTCTCCAGAAGACATTCCTCCAACAGCGCTTCGGCCAGCAGCAGTGTCCTGTAATCATCTGCAGACAATCAGAGAGAAAATCTGGGTAAAGGCTGAAGAAGGAAGTCTAGAACATTTTTTTATTCTAGTTGATTATGGTAATCTCTCTTATAGGCATGGGAAGATAACCGTTTTCAAGGTATATCGCGGCTTTGAAAAGTCAAGCTTTTACGGTTGTACGATTTTTTTTTTACAACAGTATCTCCAGCAGAAGATATTTAAAGATGCCATTTTAAACTGTAAAGAAATCTGTGATTTTGAAACTAATGAAGACAGCAGAGGTCAACGATTCATTTGAATAAATTAGCCTGACATGTTTACTGCTCCAAAATATTTAAAACGTTTCTCAGAATAAAAAAAATTGTGTTCAAAGGGGAAAAAAGTTATTGTTTTTTACCCAGACATTTAGAAAGAATATATTTTAGAGCAGTAATATAATCACAACACCGTCAAACCGTAATATTTTTATCCAAGGTTATCATACCACCAAAATCTTAAACCGGCCCATGCCTACTCTCTTATGGGTTTTATTTAAATGGCACCTATTTTACCCCTTTTTCAAGATTTAATATTAGTATTTTGTGTCTCCACAATGTGTCTGTAAAGTTTCATCTCAAAACACCTATCAGATTATTTATTATACCCTTCAAAATATTGGAATTTTCTGCTTCGAACGCATTGTAGCTGTTTTTGTTGCCTGTTCCTTTAATACTAGTTCTCCCTGTCCACCTGCCTGTTCCCACGTGCCTGTCAGAGTGTGCCTCAATCTCTGCCTTGGCTGCGTCAGATAAACAGCACAGTGACAGACATAAAGGAAGCAGATCTCACATAATCTTTATGATAAATACTACAGTAAGAATGATTTTCCCAATGATTATTTGATGTATTTGTTGTGGAGTTAATTCAAGCCTTACTGCAACAACAATTTCGTTACAAAATTCACGCACGCACACACACACACAGCGCTCCTTTAGCTTTGCACTGTTTTTGGACGGCAAATGTGACAAGATACACATTAATATAAACTGCTGTATGGATATCCGTTATATTAATGTACAAAATAAACCTGATTTAATGTCCACAAACCTGGAATTAAGCATCTTCTTTTATAATTGTACCGACATACAACTGTGCTGATAAAGTTAATATGGTAAAATCGCTGTAATTCGATACAAACATGCACAGTTTTAAAAATCTTTAAAACTTGTAAAACTCATTCTTGATCACATTTGATGATAATTGATGATCACAGCGAGCTGAACAGATATTTTATACCAGTTGCTTTGAGAACATCCTGTTTTGTGGATATGATTATATGCGTTACTATGGAGACATGTTAATACGCTGCTGTCAATCAATTCGTTGGGCAGGAAAACCGCATTCCTACATCACGTTGCGGTGGGGCTCAAAATGGGAGGGATTTGCATCGTTTGCATATTTTAACGTCAGGACATTTAAAAAAAAGACACTAGTTGTCTTTATATCATCCCAATATGACTGTGGACACACTATACCTGCAATCAGTTCTGTCTAAACAGCTTCCAAAAAATGATTTTCATCAAAGGTGTCCTTAAATTATAACCTGTAACAAGTCTATAGATAAATGACTTCATGCCCTCAATGTCCGACATTGGACTACTGTATATCACAACAGAATGCCATTCGATGATATAACATATCTTGATTCTTGATCAGCATTCTGATCATGTTTAAAGAGTTACGCGTGTTTGTTTGAGCTCAACTTAAGAGTCTGACCAAAAAGGTGCTTAAAAACATTTGTTTTGCATCTTTGGCTATTTTGTATAAACACTGTGGATGAGATGTTTCCTGTTTAGTTTAATCTCTCACTCCACACTAAATTCCGACTTGTATCAAGTTAATGTATGACATTTCCTCAACCTCAACAGAATATGAAGTAACTACATTTTATCAAGTAAAAACCTTCATCCCATTTGTAAAATAAGAACAATATTATGTTCTAATGTTATGCTTTTACTGACTGAGTTTAATTCTTGACAGTGAAATTAGTGTTTGAGTGATGGCAGTGGCGAAACAAGATGTGCTGGGTCAGAGACTAGATTTGGACAGGGGTGGACACACCTCCTGGGAGTGCCATGTGTTAACCTCTAGCTTACTGATGTTGATTTAACAGTGAAAATGGAACAGAGTTTAAGCAGCATGTTTACCATTCTAATACTGCTGTGAAATTAAAAGGACTGCAATAAAACAATTGAGTCTTTTCCACAGTATAACTTGTCAACGGTAACAGTTTTCTGATTCTGTGTGTATATGGCCGGCTGACATGCTTGATATGAAAAATATAAGGTAAATTATTTGCAAAAAACTGTTGAGTTTTGCAATTTGTGTGTACGTGATAGCCTATGTGACTCAAGAAGAAATGTTGCTATAATGTACTATAATATTAACAACATAAAAGTGAATTATTTTCAAGGTTTGTTGGTCAAAGAACATCTGGGTCAAAGGACAATAGTGCCTAGGAAAGTATTTACAGCCTATCACAGCCTAAAAACACATCAGTGGAATAATGTACTTTCAAATTCATTATTATCTAGTCCAAAGAGTTTCAACATCTTAACTTCCAGTGACAGTTTATGTCAGTTATTTCTCCATGGCCAACACCCAGTAAAAACACACTAACTTAAAGATCACTGCAAACCAATACATGTAAGAGCCTACATACAGAAGAAAAAAAAAATATTATAGATGGCGAGAAAATCATGGCGCTATTCCTTTAAGTCAAGTAGCTTCTACCTATAACCAAAGGGTGTGTGCTGTGCATGTATTTACATCTCTGCTTCACATGAGTAACATTCTCTCTCTTTATTAACGAGTGAACTGACAAAACAAATCTAACTACTTACAGACGAAACACAAAACAGTCTACATCAAACAGACATCTGTTGACTGATATTTGAGCATACTTGAAACCTGGGCTTGACAGAAAGGTGCAAAGATCATGCGGAACAAGACACACTCATTGACACTCATCACTGCTGGCTCTAATCTATTCTACTCTATTGTGGAACGCACACTTACCATCGTCATGCAGGCGCGCGGCAGCAAGCTGCTCCACTAAAGAGGGGATTTTATCCCACTGACACTCCGAACGGCAGCGGTCGACCTCCGCTTCTAAGCGGTACTGAGAGAACGAGAGTCGAGAAGACATCCCGCCTGCGTCTCTGGGACCGCGCTCCGCCGACACCAGAGGAGTGACTGCCGACTGTCAACGGAAAACTCACTGAGCATGTGCAAACAAACATGATAAAGGCTTTGCCCATTTCAGTGACTGAAGTATACTGATCAGTCTGTAAACTGAATTAAAGTGATAACATTGTTATTTCTTTTTTTAAATGCTGAATATGTTTATTTCTGCTACGCTTACATTTTATGCATACTTTTTGAACTACATTGTATACTTTATTTTAAAATTTTAAATGTTATCAGGTCTTTCTTGCTATGCCAATCTCTATATTATTATTTGAAAGCGAATGCTAATCATTTGGACATCAGTGTTTATGATAGATTTTTAAATAACATTTTAAGTAGGCTAGCGACTGCATAACTGGAAATAGAAATGGAAAAAAATTAATGGCTCATGAAAATTAATGTGTGTAAACTTCTCCCAAACATGAAAACGTTTTCATTAACTCCCAGATAGGCTTTATGAATTTCGTTCTTCAGGTGAACAGCTATATGAGTGAGCTCATATATACAATTTTGATGGACCCCCAAATCAGATGCTTCAGAAACCTCACAAAGTAAAGACAAGCATCCACACGAACCCAATTACTGAATCAGTGTCTTTAAAGTGAAACTATATGTTGTGAGAGAAAAAAATGTAATATCTAAAGGCTTTTAAACTAAGCCGACTTTGAGAGTTACATATACTTGCAGTAACTAGACAACTGTAAAAACTGTAGGCCTACTGCATAATTGTAAATGTTTAAATGGAAAAAATATAAAGGGATATGAATTTTGTTTATGCAACCGGATTTCCATATTGTTATTTTGCTGCATGGGCACATAAAAATGAATGTGTGTAAACTTCTCCCAAACATGAATACTCATTCATTAACTCACCCTATACACTCCCCCTGCCCAGATGTAGGCTGTATTTCTTTCCTCAGATGAACTGCTATATGAGTGAGCTCATATACAAGTTTAATGGACCCCAAAAAAACTCACAAAGCAAAGACAAGCATCAACACTAACTCAATTACTGAATCGGTGTCTTTAAAGTGAAACGATAAGAGTGAGAGAAAATGCTTTTAAACTATAAGCCAACTTTAAGAGTTACATACATTTGCATTAACTGGACAAAGGAAAACTGTACAGAGCAAGGCACAAAGTAACACTTTTTGGTTTTGGCCAAATAATGAACAAAGTAATGGAGTTGGACAAACCCTGTTTTTTTAAACAATAAAACAAAAACCTCTCCTACAAATGAACACTGGTTGTATGATCGACGGACTTATAGTTACTTATGGACATAATGTTACTATTTACCCCACCTGTTGGGCAAGTTGTAACAGACAGAAGGGTTAGTTGTAACACATGCTTAAAAAGGCAGATTTTAAACAATTAATTTAAATCCAGTTTACTTTAAATAGTGGCTATATTTCCTCAGTACTTAGCTCAATTTATTTCTTATTCTACATAGCAAAGCATGTTTATTTATTTATTTATTTATTTATTTTTCTATTGGATAAACACATTTTGGATTTATTTGCATTATTATACATTATTATACAATTCATTTATTTGCATTATTAGCAATAAAATAATTTTTTTCCATTTAAAAAAAACTTTTTATATAAGTTCTTAACATTACATTCAAAATTCAACTATTATTTTGTTAGTTTAATTGTTAAATCCAACAGTGTGTGGCTTAATTGTAACACCCTGTTACAACTAACCCCCCTGTGTCATGTTTTCCTCAAAACTGGCTAGCAGTTACTGTGTGTTTTTACATCTTTTAAAAAAAATTTTTAAATAAAAAATATAGAATATAATCAAAAATACTTCTATGCTGCAAAAATGGTTTCTCCTGTATGTCTCATCTACATTTCGCTGAACTTTTTCAATAATTGGTAGGAAGACGACTGCCGTCACTGTGGTGAAAACCTTGGAAGCATGCCATGAGCAAACCCTGAGCAAATACCTTAAAACTCAGCGCTTCCCTATAATCCAAAGTATAAGGCTTAGTAAATTATGAACAATTATGAATACTCCAGCCACTATATTGTAACCTTAGAATTATAAGGCTCTATTTATTATTAAGGAGTTATTGACATATTCTTATTAAATAACAACTTATTTGCATTAAGGGATTTTTGTTGTTGTTTACAGTTTAGGCCTTTTTTTTAAAAAATAAATGTTACACATATACTGTTTGCTATATGGAATGCAAAAACTTTGAAGCTCAATATCTCAAAATCATTCATAACACAGATAGAACCTTATAATTCCTAGGTGACGATATTTGGCTGGAGAATCCCTTTAATCATTTTGTGCTTCTTACCTTTATGATTTGCATAAAAACATGAACAATGACATACTCACTACCAAGTTTTTTTTTCTGTGGATTTGTAAAGGAAATGATGGTCCTATTTAAATAATAACTGCATTATCATACAGTGGTTAATCTGTGGATTTTACAACTGCCTTTAGAGAGAAGAAAAACTATTATTATCATATGATTAATTTTCCAAGCTATTCAATTTAGTATTATCCTTTCTTTCCAAATTGTGTGGAAACCTTGTACTTACATTTGGTTTCTTGTTTGGGGTAGTCTTAGTCCTATAGTGGAAGACCTGTCATTGGTCAGACCGGATCATTATATGGTGCAACCAGCTACTATATTCCGAAATCCATTTGAACCAGTTTACCCCAAAAAAATCAACATCACTGACACATTCTCGTGTCATTCCAAGACATCCCAGTGTCATTTCAAGATTTTTTTTATGCAGCAGAAAATCACCTGTGAGATATTTTGAAGAGTTTTAGCCACAGTGCCACACGGTTTGGGCCCTTTGCACAGTTTAATGCCTCAGGGACTCGATCACTGTTTTTGTGATTTTTGTGTGAACGCATTCACCATCAATACCAGATTAAACCTCTAAAACTATGATACAAAAAACTGTTTTTTAACAGTTGAAAAACAAACATTTGTTTAACAGTGCAACGTCCCATGTGTGCACTCAGTACGCACACAGCAAACACTGAGCTGCAATACAGGTCAATAGGAATGCGTTAAGAGTCTGCCAAGACCTTAAACGTACTTTAACAAGTCTTCTTTACAAAGCAAAGCCTTGTCCATGACAACTATGTCCTATTTCCCTGAAATCCCTCCACTGCAAGATGACTAAATCTATTTAAGCAATTAAATCTTGTTAACTATTCGCAGGGCTGGTTGTAATAGAATTACAAGATCAAGAAAAGAAGCTGCTTCCAACATAGAGTCTGGAATGAGACCAAGTTATGAGTCTGTTTACATGAAAATGCTGGCTATTTAATGCAAAAACTTGTCCACAGAATGCAAATTATAATAAAATGAGACGCCTGTCCTGACTCCTACTGACATAATGGCCCCATCTAGTGGGCTACTTAAAATAATCATGCTTGACAAAACTTAGCAAGACATCAACACTGAAGCCATCTACCGTAGCATACACACGTAACGAAAGCGTACAAAATTTGTAGCGGAGCTCTTTTTTTTTTGATTGATAACAAAGGGCGGACTGCTGACTCTACTTTTCAACGTTTACAGAAACGTAAAATGTTTTGTGAAATTATTAAATTATATAGTTTTTGCGTGGCACCGTCAAGACATAGTTAATAAAAATCATATTTAACTATCCAGATAATATTCATAAACTCAATAAAGTATAATAATAAATCAATCATTAGCCTATACTCTACTGCTTACACGACAGCCATTAAAATATACAATAAAAGGACTATATTGCTAGGAAACATCACGGCACGTCTACTGACTATAACGTTTCTACGATATCAACATCAAACTGAACCTCCAGCCGTCGGAAAATAGATCTGGCCCTTTCATTTTCTTTGCAGTGGTTTGCCATGCAGGTGATCGTGGTGATCTATTAACTAGCCACAAAACCATCATGAGTTACAGAAGCGCTCACTCATTCCTCTGCTATGTGTGTGTGGATTACACCAGTGCGCTGACTTATTATGACGCTTAGTCAAATCCAATCAGCGTGCAGCTGTCGTGTCCTGAAAAACAAATCGCATAATTTCTAATTTATTATTCCTGATATCTCTTTGAAATGTGAATATAACTAATGATTTAATAGGAAGTTTATTTATGTTGGTCATATTATGACGTTATGCCATAAAAAGCTGTTATTCTTTAAAATTTGACACATATCCAGTGCCAACAAAAATGCAATACTACTCGATAGCTGTACTGTATAAGATTTTGTTTTTTTTTATTATTAAAAATGACAAATTACGACTATATGAGATTTGGCTAATTAATTTATGCAAAAATATAAACGCAATAAGAGGAATCCACGTCGAGTTTTACTACAAACTTTATTAAAGATATAGCATTGTATTTTTACAGTATCAACGTAGAAATTAAACAAACTAAAATTGAAACGTTGTAAAAATGTGTCCAATCAGAGTTTAGCTGTCGTGTACATAAGGTGAAAGGCAACTACGGCAAGCGAAGCAGCCAGAAAGCGCGGCGCTGAGTAAACAACAGCAGGAGTTCGTTGTTACTCCACTGTGGCTGAACAAACAGGACGAATATTTGCCCGTCAACTGTGATTTATAGCTGTGAGTAAATTATGTTTATGTTGTTATGTCGTTGTATTTGTATTTAGGTACATTGATTTTAGCAATGGCAACGTATAACTGTGACAACTGTTAAAACAATGTTCAAGTTCATCCATATGTCAGCAACGTAAGACCATTTACCCTTAACACCAGATTTATAAGAACAGATATGCGTTTTTCGTATTAGTACATATTTATCAAAATCTTAATGTGTGTTCGCTTACAGTTGCAGTAATGAATGAAACTGTCATCCTAACTTCTTGCTCTCCCGTCATTGTCTTGTGATTTCAGTGTAATGAGATTGAGAGAAATATCTGGGCAGCTCAGATTATGGAGCTGGTTCCTGGTCTGCTCCAGCTGTATGCTGTCTACATGGGCCCATGGAGGACATGGAGAAGCAGTTGGTTCAAATCAGCCCCCACCAATCACCCGCTTGGACAGGAACGTGGTTCAGGATAGAGAGTACGTTTTCTTTCTTTCTTACATTAAAAATTGTAGGTTTCAAATAGCTCTTAAAGCCTATGCATGTAACAGTATTCCATAATGATGATAATAATAACAATAAGCAGCATAACATAATCAAAGGATTTCTAAAGGACAACGAAGAATGGAGTAATGATGTTAAAAAATAGGCTTCGTCCAATAATAAAATACTTTACATTTTTGGAGTGCTTTGATCAAATAAATGAACCCCTGTTGAGCTGAACAGACTTCTTCTAAAATATTAAAAAAAATTATTTTAAAAGCCTGTTCTGCATATGTGTATGTATGTATGTATGTATGTATGTATGTATGTATGTATGTGTATATATATATATATATATATATATATATATATATATATATATATATATATATATATAGATAGATAGATAGATAGATAGATAGATAGATAGATAGATAGATAGATAGATAGATAGAGAGAGAGAATCAAATCAGGTACAGGATGAGTTCTTTCCTGTACCTGATTTGATGCACTCTTCTCCAAATTCCAAATGACCCCTGTGGCAGAGCAGCTTGACCTGATTTCTGTATTTCAGCAAATATGTTGGAAAATCAAAGGTCATAATTAATCTCTCTCTCTTTTTATCTCTTAATATTTATCTAACTAAATCGATTGATATATATATATATCTGAACTACAAGTTAAAATATATTTTTAAATGCCTATTCTGCTCACCAAAGGTGCACTTTATTTGATTAAAATAAAAACTGCCAAATTGAAATATTGTTACAATTTAAAATGAGTGTTTTCTTATTGAATATAGTTTTCAGCATCATTACTCTTTTTCTTTGTCAAGTTGCACTTCAGAAATCCTTTGAATATGATGTTCTACTGAAGAGCTGAACTGAAGAAACATTAGTATTATTAGTATTGAAAATGGTCACACACAAATCATAAAAACAGATTCCATGTTTTTAGACATGTTTCTACATATTTTTTAAACATCACAAAAAAATTCTGTAACTTCAGGGTAATTCAACCAAATTTTGACTTCTTAACTTTACTGATTTTCAATTGCAACAAATGAAAATGCTTGTTAATCCTACTGTCGTTTTCTAAAAAAATGAAAGAAAATGCTCTAAATGGCAATTTATGTCAAATTTCTGACTTGTAAGGATACAGTATAAAGGCTATCAGTAGATGTGTTTACAAATTCTTGGGAGAAATAATAATAATTTTGTGAACATGAACCCTCTGATTTTTAAATTCATGTTAGGCATGGGCTGGTATAAGATTCTGATACTATGAAAACATTGGATACAACGATCACGGTTACACTTTATTACGAAATTGTGATTACTACTCTAAAATGTTCTATTTAAATGTCTGGGTAAAAAACAAGTGTTTTTCCCATCGAACACAATATATTTTATTAAAAAAAAAACATTTAAAATATTTTGCAGCAGTAAACATGTTACAACAAAATAATTAAAATAAACCATTAACTTCTGCTATCTTCATTGGTTTAAAAAAACAACTTACTCTTACTTTTCTTTGGTTATAAAGAAAGCCATTGCACTGTACAGGTCCGAAGCATGTTTGTATGTTGGTTTATAAGTGATTTTGTTTTTCAGATGTTTCCTGAATAGTGGGCTGACAAGCAGCTTTTGCTGTTGAGGGTCTTTTGCTGCTGGAAATACTGTTGCCGTAAAAAACTAAATAAAATAGTCATAACATGTTTAAAAAAAAAAAACAACAACTTGCATATACCTTAGGAATGGTATAACAGAAAAATTGTACAGTTTTAATACTTTTCCAAACCGCGGTAAACCTTAAAGCCGGTTATCGTCCCATGCCTAATGCATGTACAGTTGAATTCAGAATTATTATCCCCTGAATTTTTGCCCCCCCCTCCTTTATTTTTTCCCCCAATTTCTGTTAAACGGAGGACAGGTTTTTTAACACATTTCTAAACATAATAGTTTTAATAACTAATTTCTAATAACTGATTTTGTTTTATCTTTGCCATGTTAAACGTAAATAATATTTTACTACATATTTTTCAAGACACTTCTATACAGCTTAAAGTGACTTTTAAGGCTTAATTAGGTTAACTAGGCAGGTTGGGGTAATTAGGCAAGTCATTGTATAACAGCGGTTTATTCTGTAGACAATCCAAAAAACATAGCTTAAAGGGGCTATTTACTTTAAAATGCTTTTTAAAATATTAAAATCTGCTTTTATTCTAGCTGAAATAAAGCAAATAAGACTTTCTCCAGAAGAAAAAAATGATCAGACATACTGTGAAAATTTCCTTGCTCTGTTAAACATCATTTGGGAAATACTTCAAAGGGGAGCCAATAATTCTGACTTCAACTGTAGATGTTGTGAACAATTTATCCATGCCTGTTTCTTATTTTTAAAAATCCCTATAGTTTATTCTGATAATAGTCATTACAATAGCATTCCAATATGAAAGAAATGTCTTCTATTGCCTCAGAGTGACTGTGCCAGAGGTCACCATTATCAACTGAGGCTGATCATTTTAATGTGGCTAAATCTCTGCTAAGTACCACTAATATTATTCTCACTGCATTTGAAACTCTCTTGTGTTCTGTTGTAGGCATATCATGGAGCATTTAGAAGGGATTGTTGAAAAGCAAGAGTCAGATATGACACCTCAAGAGCTGCAGCTGCACTATTTTAAGATGCACGATTATGATGGCAACAATCTGCTGGATGGACTTGAGCTTGCCACTGCCATTACACATGTTCATAGAGAGGTGTGTGCTTTGATATTGAACTTGACACTATTCCGTGTATGCTACAAGTTTAAAGTTTGGACAAATAATTTTTAAATAAGATTTGCATTTATTCGTATTAATGTTTCACTGACAGTAATACATATTTTTATTTATATACTGTGTTTCTTCGAACTCCACTTTCAAAGTGACTTAAGTGGTTAAGCATCATAATATGAGAAAAAAAATCCATTTTAAACTAGTAAATTATAAAAATAAAAAAAATATTTAGGATAAAACATCATATATTTAAATTTATATTTACCATGCAAATGACAGTAATTTAATGTTGGGCTTAATGTCATCAACAGTTTTCTTAAAACCGTACTTTAGAATAAAATTATGATAATCTGATATAATGTGATGAAGTGTGTATGTAATTTGCAACACTTATAAAGTGCTGGAAAAGTTCAAAGATGCACCTGGAAAGTGCTTAAATCTGACTTTTAAAAATGTAAGAACCCTGTGTTTATTAAATAGGAGATGTTACCTCAAACTGCAGTCAAAATGTAATAAAGAATTAAATGAACAAAACTGAACTAAAATTGAATTGATCAAATAAACAAACAAACAAACACAAATCAACCAAGGAAGCATAAATTGATCACAAAGTAAATACAACTTATCAGTGAGTGGCTAAACATTAACAAGAGGTGCATGAAACTCCTTGCACGCAGCTCATTATAGCGTTGACTAGACAGCAGGTTACAGTAGGATACATGATGCGGCACTGCTCAAGTATAAGTAATTTACCTTTTAAATTCAGCCCAAAATGTTCCTAATAAACAGGCTGCAAGGGTCAGTTCTTCATACGTGAATTACTCAATTAGCTAGATTTAATTATTGATGATTTGACAAGATCCAGGATCGTTTCGTTCTTCAAAACTCATCCGAGATTTGTTGTCATAGCAACAGGTTTGGTAGCTCAAACCTGCTTGAGAGCAGACTTATTTCATATAGACAGGACTAGATCGGGTCTTTTCAGGCAAAGGTAATGCTAAAAGTATGTACTTGCTGTAGTAACCTACAGGTTATATACACTTGGGGAAAACAGTAAAATAGTTAAAATTGTATAGCTACATTTATAATATTAATATTAAATAATAATATTTTTTTTCTATACATATAACTAATATGTAAAAATATATGAATAAAATTTATGTAATCTGCACTCCGAAATAAAAGTACAAAATGGGGTGGTTCTCCCCTTGGTGATCAAAGAGAATTTAATATTGACTTTAGAGACAATCGCATACTATTTTAAGGTACTGACCCAGCTTTACAATTTGTGTATGAAAATAGACATGCACAATATTTAACTGTGTGTGTTTTTTTTTTTTTTTTTTTTTTTTTTTTTTAAAAGGAATAATAATTTATGCAGTCATGCACATGTTTTGACAGCTAATATATGTTGGTGATTTTGATTCTTTGCAAAAGTTGCAGACACCTTTTACCGATATCAAAAAAAAAAAAAAGCATTTTGTTGCAAAATTATTTTAAATAAGCAGTTTAAGAAACTTGAATAGGCCTAGGCTACTATAATAAAGAAAATCCGCTCTAAAATGTAAAACTAAATTAATTTGCTGAATATTCTTGACACATGAAAGTGTAAAGCCTGCAGCTCACATCAAATGTGGAAAGTTATTGCGTGTCATATTTAACAGTTTACTACGAATTTTATAAAATTTTGCTCGCATGGAAAATTGAATATTAATCAGATGATGTCATTACGCTGCTGTGCCATCAGCCAATCGTTGCATTGCTGATCACAATTCCGCGGATTGATAGATCTGTCCTTTACAACACAAGCAGCGATCTCAGATCAGGGGTCTGTTACAGTAAGGAGGTTCAACCAACTCGGAGTTTAAACTTGAATTCTGAGTTGACTAACCACGAGATTTAAAAACTCAGAGTTTTCCGTTTCAGAACAGCTGATCTGAGTTAAATAAATCAAGTCTGAGTAGACTAAAGCTGCGGTCACACTGGATTTCCCCTCCATAGACTACCATTCATACGCACGTGAATGCATCAGTCAAGTTCAAGCTTGGTGAACTCTGACCTGCGAAATTGCATAATGTGACTGCGTGAGACCAGTCGAGGATCAAAACATGACCTCTCTGGACAGAAATGTAAAATATGGACCAATCGCTCACTTTTTAAATGTCTAATCATCTTGTTTAATCCCACCCCTTTTCGCAGCGCCATACAACATAGATGTAAATGCAACATAATAAATTCTGCGAACTGCGAAACTTGTCGCACAAGCTTGCGTTTCCGGTCTGACGCATTCATGTGCGTATGAATGGAAGTCTATGGGGAGAAAATTCTACTGTGACCGCAGCTATAAGCGTGCACACCACCACTATAAAAAGGCATTGTCCACAGATATTACGAGTCACCATCTGAAAAAAGAGAGCATTTTTTTTTCTCTCCAGCTAAACTTGATGTGCTCATGCAAAGTTATAGCAAATATGACCATATATTTATAAAAAACAACAACACCACTGCATCGGCGAAACAACAGAGACAGTTAGCGTGGGAAAACATAGCTGCTCACATTAATGCACAAGTTTACATTTTAAATATTTAAGTAAAATCAAAAAGTAATGTAATGTGTAACGTTTATTGACTTGAAAAAATGGGGAATTGAATGTAATTTTTAAGTTATTTCAGATCTAATTGCATTAGATTACATAAAATAGGCTACTGCATAGTTTCTACAACAAATTTGACAAAACAAGAATGCAGATAACCTTAACTCAATGTTCTGCAGAAATGTTTAATTTAAGGTTCCCACTTTTACAAACAGTCCTTTTGGAATTATAAGGTTCTATCTGCATTCTGAATGATTTGAGTAATTAAGCTTTTGCATTTGAAGGTTTTGCATTCCATAGGAAACAGTATGTGTAATATTCTTTTTTTTTTTTTTTTTTTTTTGTTAAGTCTTAATGTAAACAACTTCTAAAAAACATCCCATAATGTAAATAAGTTGTCATTTAATATGTCAATAACTCAATTTTGACATGTCAGATAGAACCTTATAATTCTAAGGTGACGAAACGTTGATCAGTTTAAGATAAAATTTCTAAAGTTGAGTTTTTAAAAGGTTAAAAAGTGCACGTGTGTGTCTGCCTTATTGATCAAGTGGTAGAGGTTGATATGACATTTTAGAATGTAAGCAATACTAAAAAAATGTTTTTAGAACGAGTAATAATCCCATTAATCTAGTTACAGTACATGTCTCTGTCGAAGGTCAGTGAATTTAAGCTAATTTATTTTTTGCAGTAGGCTAATATCAGGTAAAACTTAACTATGGTATTGATTCTAATCATAATTTTCCCAAAAAAGGACAAGCCATTCTCGTAACTTGTTCTTTGTGTGACTGAAATGTAGGCAATGAATGACTATGGCGAGAAATACCGCTTCGTCTTTTTTAAAAAAAAGGGGAGAAGATCAACAAAGTTTAGACAATAAAACCTGCTCCTGACCAGGTTAGGTTCACAGAGTAAGTTGCCACAGTAACTGACTCTGAGTAAAAGTTCACTCTCTTTCAGAAACGGGCTTGACTTACCCTGCTTTCTCAAGTTTGACAAACCTGCCATTTTGAAACGGAAAACCCAGAGTTTCTCTCATTTCAGGGTTAACATACCGAGTTGTCACCTAACCTCCTTTCTGAAATAGAGCCCAGTTCATCCAGATATTTTAATCTGATTTGTAAACTTGTTTAAAGAACCAAATTAGCCAGAGATCAGTTAACAAGATTAAAAGATCCAGGATCTGCCAAATTATCTTAATCATGTAAGTGAGGTACAAAGAACAGACCCCAGGTGTGTAGAGGTTGTCTAGAGGTTCAATCTCAAAAAAAAAAAAAAAAACAATAATGTAGTGGAAATAAGTGTGCACAAACCCTCAAATAGAAACAAAGCATTGACAGTAACATGGGGTATATATTTTGTAGATTAAAAATAAAATGAAAACGTAATATACAAAATGCCTTCTATTATCAGTCATGTTTTTCCCCTTCAAGTCATAACTAATGATGTCACCTAACCTTGGTTTCCAGGAAAGAGGAGATGATAGCCAACCAATGAGGGAAGAGGATCTCATCAACCTTATTGATGATGTCCTCAGAGACGATGACAAAAACAATGATGGCTACATTGACTATGCAGAGTTTGCAAGGTCTCTGGAGTAGCAAAAACAACAACAACAACAGAAACACCCACAGCCTTACTGTGAATGCAGATTACCTCTAACGTACAAGTCTCCAGGACATTCCTTCGTGTGTGCGATTTCACAGGCACAGTATAGTCATGCTTTGGTATAACCAGTGTTAAATGTCATAAAATGAAATGGTGAGGGTCATCTCACTGATAAAAGGTGTTGTGTAGTCACACCATCATTTTTTTTGCACTCACATTTGCATATTTCATTTCAGAATGGACTCTTTATGTACAAACTGTCTAATTTGTCATCTGTAAAAATGGATATTATTGAATAAATACTGCAGTGATGCTCTTCTGCAAAGCTGCTGATAAAGTGGGACAAATTTGCTGCTCCGCTGATGAATGAATGAAAACATGCTCTGTCTGCCTTAAAGAGATCATCGTTGTGACTGTCATTTTAAAATGCCAATTTGAGAGATAAACATCTCAAACATTGTTTGAGAGAACATGTACCTATATAGATTAAAGCTCATGTGTGCAATATGCCTATTTGCACCTACAGTATAAAACTATAAAACTCCCTATGTAGCTTATCTTTGGTGTTGTTTTGGTTGGTTTTAATAACAGGCACCAGCGTTTTTGTGAAGTGTATTTATAAACTTATTTCGAGAGGATCACGTGCTTATGATTGCTTGCAGCTGGTCTCACATTATTGAATTTATGATTTACCAATCAGACGATTCCTAAGCCATTATAAATACCCTAAGTTCCATATAACAGCCATCTTCATTTTGAAGAATCCCCCCTTCCACCCCTACTCCTCTTTTCCTAGATGGGTGGCATGGTGGCCCAGTGGTTAGCACTGTTGCCTTACAGCAAGAACGTCATTGGTTCTAGTCCTTACCAAGCCAGCCAATGTTTCTGTGCGGAGTTTTACACATTCTCCTCGTGCTAACGTGGGTTTCCCCGGTTTCCTCCCACCAACCAAAAACATGCAACTTAAGTTAATTGACTAATCCAAATCGGCACCATAGGCATGCTACTAAGTAGTTATCTCTTAAGAATAATCACTATCTGTTCATTAGCTACTACAGCAGGGGAGTTCTCGAGATCTACCTGATCGAGGATCTTATGAGCTCAGGGCTCTCTCCTGGGACAGCATGCCAAACACACTTTATAATCAATCGTCAGCTAAGTGTGAACTCTTGAAAAGACAGTAATGGGAACTTCATCCAAACAATAAGTTTTAACTGATTTTCAACTTATTACATACACAAAATGTCATATGGGTCAATAGAATGATTTTCTATTAAATTAATAAAAGAGTCATTTCAAGAGTTCACACTTACTGTAGATAAAGAGTTCACACTTGCTGTCCCGGGAGATAACCCCGAGCTTGGAGATTGATGAGCCCAAGGCTCCCAGCTGGTCAATGAGAATTAGGAGGGAAACTAGATCAGGTAGTTCTCGATAACTTCCCAAGAATAGACCGCCAACTGCGCCAGTGTGTACGTATTAGGTGCTTGTGACTTTAACATGTCTTTAGATTGTGGGAGGAATCCGGAGTACCGAGGGAAAACCCATCGTACATGGGGAGAACATGTAAACTCCGCACAGAGAGTGTTGACTGGCTCAGCTAGTGTTTGAACCAACGACCTTCCTGCTGTGGGGCAACAGCCAATGTGTCACCCGATCCTAGAATCGTGGAGAAGGGATGGATGGGGGGTGATGAGAAATGAAGTTTAGGCTGGATATTTATGTTAAATTTGGAATGATCCGATTGGCTAGCTAGTGATTAGTGTTAGGGGCCAGCTGGCGTCAATCCTATCACGTGCTCCTCTCGAAATTAGTTTGTGAAACTTCACTTAAAATGTGATTCATCCCAATACACACTTGAATACTCTTTTCTCAAGATTAGAAAACATTTCGAATGTTTTTGGGGTGAAGCAACTATTGCAATATGAGAATGAAGGACATCTTTTTTGTTTTTTTTCTCAGACAAATTTTTCTCAAAAACTACATACTACTATTTGGAAAACATTTGTACACAAAACTGTGATGTAGCCAAACTTTTTCTTGTGTGATCAAAATGAAAGTAAAGATAGCAACTTTGCTGGAAAATAATATGAAGGTTTTCGGTCAGAACTGTATTTAAGTGCCCATTATGTAGTATAGAAAATAAAACCTGTGTTTTCTATCTGACACATTTTCAAGAAAATTTAAAAGACTTTCATTGATCCGTGCGTGTTAATTTTACATGCATAACTACACAAACAACACAATTTTTACATAAAATGTCTAATTTGTTTTTACCAAAGCTGGTTATGGATTACTTAATGTAATTCATATGTATACAGTAGGGTCTGTTGTACATTTCAATGGAGATGAAAATGACATGTTCATAATGGTCCTTATTTATAATCCTAAACATGTTCAGTGTGAAAAGAACCTAGTATAGTTGTCAAAGTTCTGTATTGACAAATGTAATCAATATAAATGTAATTATTTTTGTCTAAGATGCAATAAAAGTATGTTCTATGGGATTCCAAATGTAATAAAGATGTAAAAAAAATCAATATTGCTTTGTCTTTGAAAACATTTATTCTGTATACTTTTTGTAGACTCTTGTAAAAAAAGGGAAGATAAAAACTCAATCGTTACTTCCACTAGTTCCAGTGACTAGTACTTTCCAGTCCTGGCACAGAGGCCAGTGAGAGCACTGAGGTGGTGGATGGCCCAATGTTGCGCAATTGATTGTACCAGTCATTAGGCTGTCTGTTGGCTTGTGATGGAACAGAACCAGAAGCGCTGGAGAAATGGCTGCCAGAAGACGGGTGTGGTGGGTAGCCTCCAGGGGGCAGCACTGAAGAGAATTGTGGGACGTGAGGCAGGGAATGAGGGCACTGACACTGCCGCCCCATGGCAGAGGAAGACACACACATGGTGCTAAAAAGAGGCCCTCGCACTGGCATCATGCTGACTGCCAGCGATTTTTGGGTGATACGGTCCTGCTTCCGCTGCTTAGCACGACGGTTCTGGAACCATACCTGTAGGTTTAGCTAAAAGTCAGCTCAGGTAATCAAACAAGAGAGTCTATATACATATATATACAGTTGAAGTCAGAATTATTAGCCATCCTGAATTATTAGCCCCACTATTTATTTTCCAACCCAATTTCTGTTTAACAGAGATTTTTTCAACACATTTCTACACATAATAGTTTTAATAACTCATTTCTAATAACTATTTGTTTTGTCTCTGCCATGATAACAATAAATAATATTTGACTAGATATTTTTCAAGACACTTCTATACAGCTTAAGATGACATTTAAAGGCTTAACTAGGTTAATTAAGATAACCAGGAAGGTTAGGGTAATTAGGCAAGTCATTGTATAATGATGGTTTGTTCTGTAGACTGTCGAAAAAATATAGCTTAAAGGGGCTAATAATGTTGACCTTAAAATGAGTTTAAAAAAATTAAAAACTGGTTTTATTCTAGCTGAAATAAAACAAATAAGACTTTCTCCGACTTTCTCCAGAAGAAAAATATTATCAGGCATACTGTGAAAATTTCCTTGCTCTGTTAAACATAATTTGGGAAATATTTAAAAAAGAAAAAAAATTAAAAGGGGTGAAAATATATATATAATTCCCAGAGATGGGTTGCGGCTGGAAGGTCATCCGCTGCATAAAACATATGCTGGATAAGTTGGCGGTTCATTCTGCTGTGGCGTACATACATACATATATACACACACATATATACACTCACCGGCCACTTTATTAGGTACACTTTACTAGTACCGGGTTGGACCCACTTTTGCCTTTAGAACTGCCTTAATCCTTTTTGGCATAGATTTAACAAGGTACTTGAAATATTCCTCAGAGATTTTGGTGCATATTGACATGATAGCATCACGCAGTTGCTGCAGATTTGTCGGCTCCCATTCCACCACATCCCAAAGGTGCTCTATTGGATTGAGATATGGTGACTGTGGAGGCTGTTTGAGTACAATGAAATCATTGTCATGTTCAAGATACCAGTCTTAGATGATTCACGCTTTATGACATGATGCGTTATCCTGCTGGAAGTAGCCAGCAGAAGCTAGGTACACTGTGGTTATAAAGGGATGGACATGGTCCGTAACAAAACTCAGGTAGGCTGTGATGTTGACACGATGCTCAAGTGGTACTAATGGGCCCAAAGTGTGCCAAGAAATATCCCTACACCATTACACCACCACCACCAGCCTAAACTGTTGATACAAGGCAGGATGGATCCATGCTTTCATGTTGTTGACCCTAAATTCTGATACTACCATCCGAATGTCGCCAGGCATTGTTTTTTCAATCTTCTATTGTCCAATTTTGGTGAACCTGTACGAACTGTAGCCTCAGTTTCATGTTCTTAGCTGACAGAAGTGGCACCCAGTGTGGTCTTTTGATGCTGTAGCTCATCTGCGTCACGGTTTGATGTGTTGTGTGTTCAGAGATGCTCTTCTGCAAACCGCAGTTATAATGAGTGGTTATTTGAGTTCCTGTTGCCTTTTTATCAACTGGAACCAGTCTGGCCATTCTCCTCTGACCTCTGGCATCAACAGGGCATTTGTGTCCACAGAACTGCCGCTTACTGGATATTTTCTCTTTTTCGGACCATTCTCTGTAAACCCTAGAGGTGGTTGTGCGTGTAAATCCCAGTAGATCAGCAGTTTCTGAAATACCCAGACCAACCCACCTGGCACCAACAACCATGCCACGTTCAAAGTCACTTAAATCACCTTTCTTCCCCATTTTGATGCTCTGATAAACTGCAGCAGATCCCTTTTGCCATGTATACATGCCTAAATGCATTGAATTGCTGCCATGTGATTGGCTGATTAGAGATTTGCATTAATGAGCAGTTGGACCTAATAAAGTGGTCGGTTAGTGTATATATATGTACAAATATTTTCGTGAATCCAAGGCTAGAATTTTAGACAAATACTTTCAGCATAAAAAAAGCAGGAGAAGTGAACCAGTCACTGAATGCTTCATTCGCTATCAATGTGAACCACCCCCGAAACATATAACTATATAGTTTCTATAGTAGTAACATCAAGTGAAACATCATGTTAATTAAATGCTTGGTTACCTGTATGCGAGCCTCATTAAGTTTAGTGACCCTAGCAAGCTCCTCTCTGTAGTAGATATCAGGATAGTGGTTCTGTCTGAAGGCCAACTCCAGGTGTTCCAGCTGTTCATTGCTGAAGGTAGTTCGGTGTCTCCGGCGGGATGGTGAAGGGTATGGTCTTGCTCGTGCTCCACCATCCCTGACACTCTCAGATGTCTGAGAGTCTTTTCTTGGGTGAATTTGGACATCTATATCTGACAGTGGGAAAGTCAAAAAGGTGAATTCATTATGAACAGACTCTTTGTCACTCCTAAAGTCTTGGCTCAGGCCTCTATCTCTAGTTACACGCAATTTCCTATTGACAGTGACAGATTTTCATCAACTAGTAAAACTCTGAGATGTTGGATTTGCAGAAACACATTTCTAAAATGATGTTCGCTCAGGACGAGGATTTAAGAGCCTTAATGCCTCCAAACAAACTTCCAGGAATTCAAAAGACAGCGGGCTTTGCCACCTGAACTCAATATCGTGAGAGGGAGGAATGTCAGAACCGAGGATTATGCTCAGCTTAGGCAAACAATGGGCAAAAAAGTGACTAATTTGTCAAATTGGTTTCCAGTTGCTATTCACATTATCGTTGAGGGTAAAGGAAGTACACGAAACTTGAAATTGGATTTTTGAGTGTCATACTGTAACTAATTGTAATAGAAAATGCACTTCCAAAAAGTGACAAATCAATTTAATTCATGTTTATTTCTATAGCGCTTTTACAATGTAGATTGTGTCAAAGCAGCTTAACATAGAAGTTCTAGTAAATTGAAACTGCGTCAGTTCAGTTTTCAGAGTTGAAGTTCAGTTTAGTTTAGTTAAGCGTGGTTTAAATTTTACTGCTGAAATTTCAAACACTGAAGAGTAAATCCACTGATGCTCAGTCCCAAACCAACAAATCACCAAATGATATCTAATTTTATAATGATTTAATATAATATTTGTATTAATATTATTCAATTTTGATATAATTTCAGCATAACACTTTTTTAATAAGTACTTAATTGAAAGCCACAACTTAATTCCAATTGTTTAATGACATTATGACAAAAGCATATTGAGAAATTCAAGCTTTTGTCTCTTGTTAAATGATTCATAGCCACTTTAAGTGTGAAAAAAATAAATAAAATCACAAAATATACAAGTGTTACCAAGGCAAATAATGTCATTGTTTTAATTATAAATATAATTTCTCTATTGCCCAATTTAAAGGAATATTTCACCCAAAAGTCTGTTAAAAACAAACTGTTTCTGTTAAAAACAAAAGATGTGTTTATGAAAGCTGGAAACCTGTAACCATTGACAGTGCATGGAAGTCAGATTTGAAGCATTCTTCACAATACCTTCTTTAGTGTTCAACAGAAGAAATAAACCCATAAATGTTTGAAGGTGTGCTGAACTGTTTATTTAACCACAAATATTTTCATTCGACATCTTGAGCACTCGATAATAGTGTAGTGTCTCTTACATTTCTGCACATTGATGTCTGCTCTAGCATCAGTTCCACTCAAAGTTGTCATTGTGATACATTTTTTGTGATGTTTCTTGCTAAATTACTTTTACTAATATGCATTTTTCTTACCATTAAATATAATATAATCATTTAAAAATCTAGAAAGGTTTTGTAGACCTACTAAAAACAATTTTCTTACCTGCGCTTGAGCTAACCGTGACCTCAGAGTAATTTTCAGGAAACTGTTGCTGAGGTTTCTCTATGTCCATTTCAGACTCTCTCTGGGATGCAGGCAGGATTTACTCTTGACCTCCGTTCAAACCACATTATACTTCTTCACAGTTGTGACATCACAGCGCGGTTACACCTCTCGCCTGTTTGGTCAATGTGATGGTGGAACCCACAGTAACCTGGGTCTGTTATTGTCAGTGAACTGAGATTATCCTGATGACTATTTGTGAGAAAATAAAAGAATACAAGGATCAAGATGACTGAAGCTGTGACATTTTGTTAACACCTGATATGATTTGCAGTTATGAGTTGGTAACACTTTATATTTACTACACACTATGAACCATTTATTAAACATTAGCAAAAAGTGAATTGATTATCTGTTAAGCATTAACTCTACATTAATAAGCGTTAGAAAGCAGTTTATAACTGCAGCTACTGTATAAATGTGTTATTCTTGACTTATAAGCACATTTATAATCTGCTTAATAATTGTATTTTCATACTTTGTTAATTATTTATTTTTCATTACTAAATCAAGTATTACTCTATTAACAAACCAGTTATTTAAGCATAGTTGGTTGTTTTTAAGATCATTCAGAATGAGTTAGTAAATGATTAATAAACTATTCAAATTAACTTTATATTTATATTAACTTTATATTAATTTATATTTCTTATTATTCAGGCATATATTGATAGTTAGTTTGTATGTTAATAAATGCTTTATTAATTCAACTTCATCCAGTTTTGTGACCTGATCTAAGGTGAGGACTAGTTATGCTTTATAAATCCTTTATAAATGACAAATAAAGGCTCAGTTATATTCTAAACAGGAAAAAAGAACATAACCAACATTATTCATTTTAAGATACACAAATGAAACTGTATCAAATAAAAAAGAAATCTTTGCAACCTTATCTAACCTTATATTGTTGTTGTTTTATTCAATTTTATGTTGTATTTTGACACTCCAGTTATTCAACAATGTTTAAACTTTACAGTTATTTTACTTTTTAGATAAGATTGCAAAGATTATTTTTTATTTGATACAGAGCCTTTAATTGTCATTAATAAGGGACTTATAAAGCATAAATAATCCTCACTTTAGATTAGGTCACAAAACTGGATGAATTTGAGTTAATAAAGCATTTAACATACACATTAACTATTAATATATGCCTGAATAATAAGATTTATAAATGTTCATTTCAATAGTTTATTAATCTTTTACCAACTCATTCTTATTTATCTTATTAACCCCCAACTACTCTTAACACAAATGGTTTGTAAAGAATGCAATACTTAATTTAGTAATGAAAAATAAATCATTAACAAAGTATGAAAATACAATTATTAAGCACATTATAAAGGGTTGTAAGTCAAGAATAGAGCATTAGCTGCAGTTATAAACTGCTTAATAACCTTTATTAATGTAGAGTTAATGCTTAAAAGACAATGAATTCACTATTTTCTGATGTGTAATAAATGATTCGTAGTGTGTAGTTATTATAAAGTGTTACCAGAAAGGTTTATTGTGACCAATGTAACCACCAGAGGGCAGAGTAAAGAAAAGAAATAGACACAAGGGAAATGGTCTCTAGCAGTGGTGTAAAATAACTAATTTCAAATACTCAAATTACTGTAATTATGTAGTTTTTCTCAGAAATTGTAATTTACTAATTAGTTTAAAAAATGTGTACTTTTACTTTCCCTTGAGTACATTTCTAGTGTTGTATAGGTACTTTTACTCCACTACTTCCCTTCAAGCTGCTGTCACTACTTATTATTTCTTGTCTATGATGATTAGAAAGATCAGTCCTGTGATTCCTGTCCAACCAAATCGCACATAGAAGGTAAATCGCATCATAATGAACTACCTCAAGACATGTGCACTTTATAATAACAGCAAACTGTTTGGAAGCATTAAAAGTGTCCAAGAAAATGTCCAAAATCTTTATACGCATTGACCCAGAGACTGTTCAGATACATGTCACTGATGAGAAGATGACAGATGTTTACTGAATGAAGACCAAAATGGCCCTTAACACCCAGCAGGCACAAGACGTCAACATGACGTCAGATTGACATTGTACCCTAACGTCATTGGGACGTTGCATTTTGTTTGGATATAAAAATTAGGTTGAAGTCAGAACCCAACCTCAGGCCAACATTTATGTCTAACCTTCAACCTAAAACCAACCAAATATTAACGTCTAGCGATGTTACAGCTTGATGTTATGTGGACGTTACCACTATATGACGTCTATCAGACGTTGGATTTTGGTTGCCATAACTGATGAATAAATGTCATTATTTGACATCAATATGACATATTGGATTTTGGTCACTTTCCAACACAACCTAAAATCAACCAAATATCAACATCATTTGTCGTCGTTATTGGCTAGACTGGCTAGACCATGAATTTTGGTCACCTGACATCACAACCTAAATTTAACCTAATATTAACATCTTATGACATTGTGTGCCTGCTGGGCAATAACTAAATGCACTACAGAATGTTGCGTTTACACACATCCACAGATTACATGTAAATGCATCAGCTTTCTACAGCGTATATCTCATGACTCGATAGTCCTGAGTACTGTTGAAATGTCTACTTTTTACTCATACTTTGAGTAATATTTACAACAGTTACTTTAACTCTACTGCACATTTTTAGGCAAGTAATGGTACTTTTACCTGAGTATGATTATTCAGTACTCTTTCCACCACTGGTCTCTAGACCAAGAACAAAAAATAAGCTGTTTCATTTTAATCAATAAATTTGCAATGCTAAGTATAATTAGATTAATAGGTTTTTATAATGTTATCACCTTATGAAGAATTTTGACAACTCTTTGAAAATCAAAAGAAAAGTTTAGTCTATTTCACTGTTTATTCTGACCAACCTTTTAAGAATCATCAGCACATTTTGGCCATGCCATTTAAAGAGCATGTTAATATGAAATATTGCTCCGTGTGCTCCGGTTTTCATAACAGTCCAAAGACATGCGCTATTGGTGAATTGAATAAACTAAATTGGCCATAGCGTATGTGTGTGATTGAGTGTGTATGGATGTTTCCCAGTACTGGGTTGCAGCTGGAAGGGCACCCGCTGTGTAAAACATATGCTGGATTAGTTGGCAGTTCATTACGCTGTGGCGACCCCTGATGAATATAAAGAGACTAAGCTGAAGGCAAATGAATAAATGAATTTGAATACTATGAAAGGCTCTTAACATAACCCCAGGGCTGGCACTGCATTTGCAGAGTTAATGCACTGATACACTATGCTTTAATTGTTCTCTGATATCTAAATAGAAGGTATGTGGCTTAGGTAAGTGCAAATGTGATCCAGAAACAGTTTTATGTTCATTCACAACCTTAGAAATTAGGCCTAGGATAAAATGTTTTACCCTAATTGGAAGGGTTTTGATTATTAATTGGGTATGTCCAGATCTGATTACATGATCGGAAATCAGGCCCGATCACGCAGTTTCAGAGTCAAACGGAATCGGACGTTACCTCCCGATCAGGACTGGAATATATATGTATATATATATATTCTCATTATTTTTTAACACATCTATAGTTATGCGGTTGCACAGAGTTAGACCTCTTTCTTGACACAGAAACAGCAATGCTGTGACATCACGTTGTTGCAGAGATGCTATTGGTTAAATCCCTGCAAAGTAGAACACGGAAGCAGCTTGAAGCTGAAAGTGCGAGTCTGTCTGCGGTCTGGAGGTGTTATAAAATTGATAATGACAACATTGCCATAGCAAACTGTGAGATGTGTAAACTTGATCATGCCTGCCAGCATAAGTTGAGGTGCTATTTGTTATTATTATTAGATTTTATTTTACATTTACTGTTGCACTTAAGTCAAAAAGTTAAGAATTTATGTTATTTATTACTTGATTGTTCAAGCTACCTCACAGAAGTGCTCTGTTTGTCAACAGAGTTAATGCATGTTAAAATAAGGTGAATTAAATGTAAAAAAAAAAAATTTAATCCTGGATTTATATCTACGCTTTTCTATTATAGAAGTATCGGATCGGGTTTTGGTATTGGTAGATACTCAAAATCAAATGACTGAGACTCGGACTCAAGGGCAAAAAAAAACAAAACAAAAAACTGATCGAGACATCTCTAATATTAACGAGCTCTCCCATGGTTCATGTCTCTAACACTCACACAGCATTATGTACTCTGAAATACATAACATGCAAAGTAACCATGCTTAAGTTGTAAAACAAACTTTACCAAACTGAGTAGATTCCTTTTCAAACAATTGTTTCCACTGAAGTTCAAAGGTCACTTCACTTGTTAACAAGAAGCTTTCGACCAGACCTAGTTTGCTCCTGAGTGAAATATGACTTGTAAAATCTTTTCTCGAGCTGCCTTACCATTTAAAATATAATGAAATAAAATTAATATTACATTTAGATACTTAATATAAATTCAAATAATGAAAGCATATAAACTTCGTGGCTTGTCAGAAATTTGCCTTGTAATGTTCAAATTTAAAAGACTTCAGCTGTGTAAATGTCCAATGTATAACAACTGCTGTAAAGAATGCAAGCCTTAAAGCAGAGCTGAAATGAAAAGGAAGCAAATGGGTGTGTGTGAGTAGGCAGGGTCAGCCCAAGGGCCTTTTCCCAGAGCTAGAGAATCACAGGGACTAGCCAAACTCTCTAGACCCCCCAAAATCTGTGGCCAGCCTGCCTCCCTCAAGACCTTTGGGAATTTCCAAAGGTTTAAGGAATTCTGACTCAGAGTAGACCAGTACAGATCTTGGAGCAGGCTCTGCCCTTGAGGCCCACTGTTTAACCACAACCATACTCATGCGCAGGCTTGTGAACACACACAAATAATAAAGCTTAGATGTGCATGCAAAATCGTATTGATACTCAGAGAGAAACTGTCTTCCTAATTTCCAGAGACTGAATTATGGGTGACCTCGCTGGCCATCCCTTGGCCCTGAAGAAGGAATGTAACCTAACACTCTCTACCCTGTTCTGCTTGGTGGCTTGTCCGTCTTTATCCGTTTATGTGTGCAGACACTAAAAAAGGCTGATGGAGACACAGGTTCAATTTTTTCCCCATTTACTAAGACTTCCCATTTACTAAAACTGCTACAAGTAAAAGAGGCATTAAATTGTTTGTTATTTTTTAATAAATAAAGGAACAGTTGGTCGCCTCAAAGCATGAAAGTCGCTGGTTGACAGAGGTCTGGATGCAGACCTGGTGCAGTTGCAAGCTGAGCTGCATGCAATGCTTTTATTGCGCACACCCAACCCCACCCATAACCCTATTTCTCTCACAGTGACATTACTAGCTCCATTGAATGCATTATGTCTGACATTGCAAGTTTGAGATATGCAGTCTCAGCTTGCATAATCAAGACTGCATCCAGATACTATTGTGCACTAGCTGGAGTTCTGGCTGAGCCAGGTGGCATTTTAGTGTGGAGTTTGCATGTTGTCCCCATGTTTGCATAAGTTTCCTCCAGTGTGTTCTGGTTCCCCCCACAGTCCAAGGAGATGCGGCACAGGTGAATTGCATGAACTAAATTGGCAGTATAGTGTATGAGTGTATGTGTTTGAACCCAGCACTGAGAGTTCATGAGTTAGTCGTGTAATCTTAGTGCTGGGTTGTGACTAAAAGGGTATCTGCCACATAAAAACATCCCAGAGTAATTGGTGGTTCATTCTGCTGTGGCAACCCCTGATAAGTCACGGACTAAGGAAAGTAAATAAAAGAATAGTGCTTTTAACAAATTGTTTTGAATGGTGTCTGACTTGCTATTTGATTCCACTGACAGTGGAGGTCTGTAAATCCCAAAGACAGATGTTGTACTGTATGAAATATAAAATATATATATTTCAAAAGAATCAGATCACTGCTGCAAAAACTTAATAATGCAATTACATTTTGGCAATAAATATGTTTCTTGTTTAAAAATATTGTGATAGAATGCAAGACTTTAACACTAGTGCATTTCTATTTCTAAGAGTGTAAAATTCTAGTGGACAAAAGGCCAATCAGAACACAAAACAGACTGTTGCGTGACTCATAGCACACACCTTCAGCATTTGCACGTATTTTAGGTCAGGATTTATGTCATACAGACCTGATGAGCAGCCATGTCAGGAGGAGGAGATCACTAGCCATAACATCAGCAATACCCACACCTCTGGTTGTGTTTGATAAATCAAATTTCCTAGTGAGACAACAATGATCACTTTCCTCTCTTAGTTATTTTAAAGTTTATATTTAACTCACTATTTATGTGGGAATTTTATTTTAAAAACAGAAGATTCAAACTGTTTACTTTGTGTTACTGAGCAAAAACTTCATGAGACATGGTCAAACTTGCGGCCCAAAATGAAGGATTTACAGATTATACATTTAATCAGCTCCACCCTGAAGAGGCATAAGCTATGTTCCATTGTATCTTTTGTTAATTTTTCATGTTTATCATTAAATTTGATGCATTTAAACAAACACATGTTGACTGCTGAATCGTGCCGATCACTCAGCTCAAGTTATCTGATCATGCAGAGTGTGATGTTAATTCCTTTAGTGATTTCTTTGACATTATAGCTTGAAAATACAACACAATACACCTCACTTTTGTCAGGTTAATTATAATTTAGCCTTTATCCACAACAGATCTTGTGAGCAACAAAGGTTACCGTTACTCTGATGGATTATTTTCAACCCAGGCTCATTCTGAAAACGTACCTCCACAGACGTTTCTGGAGACCGCGAAATACGTCCAGGCGGCACGTTTTTCTGCAGTTTTTGTTTTCGCGAATCCGCCAGAGGTCGCTGTGTACGCTTTTTGAGATCTCAGATTTCCTTGCAAGTGCCATTCATGCCTGCTGTTCTCGCGTAAACTCACAGAGGCCACGGTCGACTCACTTTTTGACAGACTTTCTGACTGACTGAGCGAACGATCGGCTGACCCACCCACCCACTTTCCTAAACCCAACCAATTTTATTGATTGACCCATTCACCCATATCCCTAAACCCAACCAACACATTTCAAAAGCAATCCAAAAAACGTTAAGGCTACGTTTTCACAATGAGCCTGTGTTGATTATTTTAGGTAGCTCACTCACTCTACACTCTCAGAAATAAAGGTACAGGAGCTGTCACTGGGGCAGTACCAGGGGCGTTGCGAGACATAAAGCTCTACTGGGGCAATAAAATAAAATTTATATATGCACAAAAAAATATTTATTATAAATAAATAAATAAAACTATTATTGTTATTATACAATTATTATTCTAAATAATTAATCCTAAATGTATCTTAAAAACAATCATTTAAAAAATCTTTTGCATGAATATTAATTTAATTTGAAGGAAATTATATAGACAATACTATTGAATACAAAAATGTTTAATAGAATTATCTGTTGTTTTAGATTTGACACGTGGCAGAGAATTGGGTTTATTAAGTTTTACCTCCCTGACTGGTCACTTGCTTCATACAAAAAAATCTTTGAGAAAGCATGCATAGTAAAGATCACCATCGTTTTATTTAAACTTTAGTTTTATCGACTGCATGCCGACACCTCCGCATAAAAAGACTGTTAATGCCAGTTTTGCAACGCATGAGTGGCGCATGAGCAGCGGCTGTTTTTTCGGCATGCGTGTTAACATCCGGGACTCGCACTGGGAGAAGAGCAGCGCGTCTAGCAGGGGCGGTGTGTGAGGTGCGCGGGTTTGGTTTTTTCTGCGTACATGCAGAGATGCGTCAGTTTGCTTTTTGATTAAACTACATTGCTTTCACCAGCGTTGATTCAGTTGAATATAGAGAGTAACGTCTTTATTTCAGAATTACCACTCTTAATAAATACACTTGCACATAAAGTAACTGATATCTCAAAGCATTTACAGGGGCACTGGCGATATTTACTGGGGCGCGTGCCCCAGTAAATTGGGTCTAGCGACACCCCTGGGCAGTACCTTTTCAAAAGGTACATATTTGTACCTGAAGGGTCCATAATGGTCCCTGAAATGTACTTTTTAGTTATATTTGTGTAGTAATATGCGCCTTTTAGGTACCACTGCGGATTATTAGGGTACAAATATGTATCTTTTTAAAAGGCACTGCTCCAGTGACAGCTCCTGGACCGTTATTTCTGAGAGTGTATATAATCTCATGAGAGGAGCTGATTAATATTAATCACTAATCAATATGGACCTTCTGATTCTAGGGGCATTCTATAGAGTAACAAATTAGCATATAAAACGGTTTCTGGAGATTTTTTTACTAACCAAAGCCACATACCTACTATGCAGATATCAGACAACAATTGAACTTATTGAACCAATGTAGTATATAGTACCTTTAATACGAAGGTCACTGTTGAAGGATCATCCTCTGAAGTACATCTTCCTGTTCTCTGACGAGCATCTGATCTGCTCTGGCCCAATGAAAACGAGGTGCAGCAAAACTTTGCCATTGGTTGCCCCTCATGGTATTACAAATGTTGATATCACATGACCCTATAAATATCGCTCACTTTATTTCAGTACAAAAGACAAATCAATAGTTCACACTTAGCTGATGATAGGTAATAAGCTAGTTTGGCATGCTGTCCCGGGACAGAGCCCTGAGCTCATGAGATATTCAAGCCCTGGGCTCCCTCACGTTTGCAGGGTGATAGGGGAGTTTGAGCTCAGGTAGATCTCGAGAACCCTGCCCCCTTCTGCTGCTTAAGGATTGCTATGAGGGTGTGTTGCTGGTGGAATTTGACTGTGGTGCTGATTTAGTTTAGTCAATTTACTTATGTCATGTTTTGGACTGTGGGAGGAAACCGGAGGACCCGGGGAAAACCCACGTAAGGACGGGGAAAACATGAACACACAGAAATGCCGACTGGCCGGGTAGAGACCCGAACCAGAGGCATTCTTGCTGAGAGGCCACAGTGCTAGCCACTGGGCCACCGTGCTACCCTATAGAGGAAAAAGAGGAGGAGAGGGGGTTGAAGGGGGATTCTTCAAGACGAAGATGACTGAAGGTAAGATGCTTGGTTATTTATACTGAGTTAGGAATCGTCTGATTTTTGGTTCATACATTAGCTTGACTCGGGGCCAGCCATGTCAATCATAAGCACGTGATCCTCTTGAAATTAGTTCATAAATAAACTTCACTTATCAGTTATGCCTGTTAGAATATGATATTTATCTACAGCAATATTTGCAAACTAGTATTGACCACTATTAAAATACACTGGAAACTTAATATTTTAAAATGTTTACAGTAGTTTTTATGGATTGTGAAGTTTTTCTTTCACACACGTCTTCATGAAAGACGTCAGAGCTCTAAAATCAGACAAATATACTTGAACTAAACTGGGCAGATTTGTGTCTATCCCTGAATGATTTTCCACTTGTATGTGTACAAGAATGTGCAAGGTGAAAGAGAAAGTTTTATCAATGGAGACTCATGTGATAATAAACAGGTTTATATCTATAAAGGAGAACTTTATTAGCCTATAAAAGCTGCTCCCAGTGCAGCTAGACAGGCAATTATCCAGCTGTCTGGTGTTCCCCCCTCCCACATAGTATACACGAGCAAGAGGGAAAGCAGATGTATAGTCTGCCGAAGTTCACTAGTAATGTGCACTCCTGTGTCTGGGGCATGACATACTGTATGTGAATGTGATGGTAGAGCTTTCACCAATCCAAGCAGTCTTGACCTCTCAGTATATCCCTGTGGCTGTCTGGAGAGAGAGAGACACAGGTGCTTTCATGGGATCTCAGATGGGGCTGCAAGAAATAGGACACCACCATCACTTACAGGCATCCAGACAACACCTCGGCAAATCTACCCAGCCAGACAAACTTGCCAACAATTTGCACACACACGGTGCCAGCTCCAGCTCATTTTCCAAGACTTTCCAAAACAAAAAAGGAGAAGATAAGATTGATATGAATTTTCTAAAGAATAAAAAAGCCTCCACCATAACACATAATGTATAAATATTGCTTACCACTCAGTAAAAAAATCAAAAGGTCTTTCAGGAATGGCTTGAGATTTTAATTAGGACTGTCTAACCACTTTGACAGTCCTTATCAAAATCCCAAGCCCAATCCAAACTTTCTTTCCGGAAGACTTTTTGACTATTAAACTATTTTATTTATACATTTATAGAATTTATACATTCAAAAATAATACTATTTTTATATTCAGCAAACAATATTCCATAACACAGATGTTTGAGATGCATGTTAAAGTTTTATATAATGTATAGGGCAAGTTTTTATCTTAATTACTTTGTCCACAGGAGGGAGATAACAGATGAAGAGAGATGCTGGTAAGGCCGGTTATACACTGTGGCCTAATGGTTTAAGTCAGACTGGTAACCCAAAGGTGTTGTTGAAGGTAGTTGAACAAGCCTCACTTTAGCATTTTGAGTAGGGTTGGGTATCGTTTTGGGGTTATTTTAATACCGGTGCAAAATTGATACTTTTAAAACGGTACTGGTGCCAAAACGGTGCCCGAATGGATACTTTTGAGCCACAAAATTAAGGTACATGACTCTAGAAAAATCTTTCATTTGACAAAAAATATGTTTTATTTATTTTAATTAAAGTATAAAGTATACACCAGTTCATATTTTACATATTTGAATTGCATTAATATACAGTTGAAGTCAGAATTATTAGCCCCCCTTTGAATTTTCTTTTTCTTTTTTAAATATTTCCCAAATGATGTTTAACAGAGCAAGGAAATTTTCACAGTATGTCTGATAATATTTTTTCTTCTTGAGAAAGTCTTATTTGTTTTATTTAGGCTAGAATAAAAGCAGTTTTTAATTTTTTATGAACCACTTTAAGGTCAAAATTATTAGCCTCTTTAAGCTAATTTGATTTTCGATTGTCCACATAACAAATCATTGTTATACAATAACTTGCCTAATTACCCTAACCTGCCTAGTTAACCTAATTAACCTAGTTAAGCCTTTAAATGTCACTATAAGCTGTTTAGAAGTGTCTTAAAAAATATCTAGTCAAATATTATTTACTGTCATCATGGCAAAGATAAAATAAATCAGTTATTATGGATGAGTTATGTCAATGGACTATTATGTTTAGAAATGTGTTGAAAAAACTCTGTTGAACAGAAATTAGTGGGGCTATGAATTCAGGGGGGCTAATAATTCTGACTTCAACTGTATTTCTTTTGATCATTTGTTTGTAAGCATGAGTTTAAGATTTGCATTATGCAATTAACATTACATTAGGCTCGTTTGAGGTGCGCCTGGCCTTGACTGCAATGTAGAACAGAGCAGGCGGCTGCAGAAAGAGGATGGCTCAAAAAAAAAAAAACATCAGAAGTCAGACACTTCCCGAATCTCGCTGTTTTGCTGCCTGAAAATGTCACCAGAGGCAGATCGAGTTCGTGTTTTTTTTATCGCGGACGAATGACCTCATGAAAAAATACTATGGTAATTTATAGTAAATATTATTTTGTTATTAAATATCTTTTTTTTCAGTACTGGGTTATGTTTATAGTTGTTGTGATACCATAGCAACCATAGAATTTAAATAGGTCCCTAGAATTTGGCATTTTATGAAAACAAGTGGTTCTTTTCTATAGTAATTTCAGACTTTCTAAATAGAGGGCATTAGAAGATATAAAGGGAAATACAACTGAAGACAAAATTATTAGCCCTCTTGTGAAGTTAAAAAAAGAATGGCATTGCATCAAATATGTAAAAGTGTTGTTTAACAGATTTTGTTTTCAACAGTTTTATAAACTAATTTCTAATAACTAATGTGTCTAGTCTTTGCCATGATGACAATATTATATGATATGATTTACATAATATTTTACTAGTTTTTTTGCAAGACACTAGTATTCAGCCTAAAGTGCAGTTTAAAGAGTTAACTATAATTAATTATGTTAAAGAAAAATGAGGAAAGCCATTGGACAACAAGGGTTTGTTCTGCAGACATAAAGAAATTCTTAAGGGGCTAATTATATTGACATGCTAATTAGGCCTACATAAACTGCTTTTACTCCAGCCAGACTAAAATAAACAGCCTAAGACTTTGTCCAGAATAAAAAAATATTAGGCTGTACAAAATACTGTGAAAATGATCTTGGTCTATTAAATAACTTTTGACTTCACATACATATGTGTTTGTTTTGTTTACACCTTTTTCACTTCTCATGTGAATCTCATTTGTTTTTGTTTGCATGTAAATCTAAATAAATAAACATATGTAATGCGAAAATCAACGAAATTACAAAAAAGGTATACAACAAAGCCAGGCATAAACCTTAGTAAATACAAGATAGAGAATAAAGTGTAACTTGTCAGTCTCATCTAATAAGCATTCAGCTGTGTCGTCAGCCAGTCGTTTCCCATCATGCTTTTGGTGAGCGCAGTCTTTGGAGAGCTAAAAAAGAATCATACCATCTTCAACAGTCTTCTGGTCATCAAAATTTGAAAACATTGAGTGGAAGAAAGTATGGTTACTAACAAATAAATATATTATAAGTAACAAAGTAAGACAGGTATCTTTTCAAATTTTACACAGAATTTATCCTGTAAAAGTATTATTTGAACGGTTTGAAGTGGATAGAGAAAACTCTTGCGATTTTTGTGGTATTGTTCTAGAATCTGTTACTCATCTTTTTTTTTCAATGTGTATACTCAAGATTATTTTGGACGGATGTTTCTAACTTTATTTCAAGGACATTTGGTACACTAATACAAATTTGATTATATGATGTCATATTTGTTTTAGTACAAGATGGAATTGATTCAAAAAGTATAACCTATTTTCTTATACTACTAATAGTATTACTTGGAAAATACCATATTTATGTCAAGAAATGGGCCAAAGCTAAGCCAAATTGTGAACATTTTATAAAGGAGATTAAACAATATGGTACTACACTATGTAACATTAGAAACAGAAAAGCTAAAAAACGAACAAACATATGAAGCATTATGTAAATTTCAATTGATTGCATAAATGTTTTTTTTTATTACCTATTTATTTTTTTTACCCCTGGCATTTGTTTATACTTTGCATAACTGAGATAATTTCTCTCATTTTATTTTATTTATTTTGTTCATAATTGTTGTGAGATGTGTTCTCTTGTACTAAGTTTGTACATATTTACAATAAAAAAAAATAAAAGAAATTTTTTTTTAAAAAGTCTTTGGAGAGCAACTGCTGCCGACTGCTCAATCCGAGGCATCCGTCTCGCCATTGCGAGAGTTTTTGGCGCACGTCAGCGTGATATCAGAGCGAGGTGGTTGCAACTCGGACACATTACTAACTGGCATGCATCTTGCGGTGATCACCATTACTGTTGTGATCTCCAGCAGTGTTTTTACCATTGGAAATCACTTCCTACTGAACTACATATCCCAGAAGTCTTTGCCCCAATCACTCCTGTCACAGCTCTAAACCCCTATATTTCACACACGAGTTGCTGAGTCTTGTTTACTCTTTAGTGACATTACAACATGTTTCCTTTGTCTTGCTTTGCCGTGTTTTAATCCTTGTCTTGTTTATCTGTTTATCCCTGTCTGCTGCCTGCCTTCTGACCATATGCCTGTGTATCTGACTATGACTCTGGTTTGCCTGCATACATCTGTTTGCCCCTGTGTTGACCATTGCTTACCTGACCTCTCTAATAAACCTGCATTTGGATCCGCACTACTGTTGTCAGTGTCCCATCACGTTACAACAACCAACCTGTGAAAAGGCTGTCATCAAAATCATGGAAGACCTTTTTGCTAGGGTTGGTGCTTGTGACTATGTTTCAGCAACATATAGTTTATGACCTGTGACAAACTGAGGTATTGGATGAAAAAATGAAGTAAAGACTGATGGAAGAGTGCTGTTTTAATGGAATTTGATATCACACGTTCAATGGAAAGAAAAAACTGTGGTAATCAAAAATCACTTTTTACATGGTTAACGCTTAATCAGAATATTGTCTTAATCATATTAAAATCGTAGTATTGGTGTTCATGTAAATGTACTCAGTGAAAGTGATAGATTATGTCACAAGCTTAAAATGCTTAGTTTAGGCAAATTTGATCAATGCGAACAAGCGTATTGATGAATCTGAAGGGAGTCGCTCACCGGATGCGATGTACTTTGCACGTTGCCTACATTTGTGCGTTCCCTAAGCGGCAAGAAACAAACTTTTAACACCACAGACGGTGTCCGTATCCCTCAAAATTGTTTAGGATTAAATGTTTAGAGATGGTGTGAGATGGTATAAATTTCGGTCCTGTGCATACATAGGCTACATATGGTTTAGGTACCGAACCCTACTTTTGAGTATAGGTAAAACCCTACTTGAGAAGGCACTTCACTTTAATCATAGACAGTTCTTCCTCTCCTCTTATTGAGAAAGTCTAAAGCTTATGATTTGATGATCTACTGTGCAGTGCATTGGGATGACATTGTAGTAAACCATTTCATGGTACTACTTTTGTTTGTAGTATTATCAATCTTGCATGGAAAAAAATTCATAAACATTACTTCTATGTTGAGAAATATTTGCTGATGCTTTATTTTTGGTTATATTGGCCACTGTATCAAAAAAAAAAAAACTAGAATTGTGTTTGTTTTCTTCAACTAGAGTTGAGAAATAAGCAGATCTAATAGCCTTCAAGGTTTTTTAGAAGAGAAACTACTTTCTTTCCATAAAAGACTATTTTTTTATTGTTTGTTTTTGAGTCATATTGTTTCAGAACTTTGGTTTTACATTTGTTCATTAGATTGTGATTTTTGCATACAGCGCACCCTTTGTTGCCTAGGGTACTTTCTGTGAGATTCCCAAAAGGTAGAGCAGATTATCTAAAGGTACACTCTGAAGGTAGAGCTGGAAGCTGTAGACAAAGGTGCAGAGGATATCATCCAAACGAATGGAGAGCTCCAAATACAAGAAAGACCCAGATGAGAACTCATCCAGGGTGGAGGATCCTGACGAGAAACAGACTGGGCAGATTAATGGGTGTATGAAAAACAGGCTTTAATTTAGAAATGTGAAACACAGGATAAATATTCCTGTACGCTAGAGGATGTTTAAAGCAGACTGCCACCGGACTATTGATTTTGGTGACAGTAAACAGGTTGATGAATTTGCAAGTTTATAAAAAGGGTACAAAGATAAAAGCCTAACTTTTTGACCGTCGACTTAAACAGGAGGCTTAGACCAGTGGTGAACAACTTTAACCTTGATGTGCACACACATTTGGAGCTTGGTCAGTCTAGCCCTGCTCCAAGTGCATCTGCATCTTTGGATAAAGGCATGGGCAGAGGGAACCTTGACTTCAGATTCCAGACTGGGAAAAAAACAGGTAGCTTGTTTCCTTAACTACCCTCAAATGAAGAAAGGTTCATAGCTAACATTGCTTTTTTTTATGTGCATACAAACCAATGAGAGCTGCTAGCTCCAGGAGGACAGATTCTGTGAAATCAAACATCGCAACATACATTTGAGATCTTGGTTGGCTCTCTGTTTGACCATTACTCTGTGTATGGAAACCAGATGAACAATGCCCCCAATAAATAAATAAAAATTTCTCCAATATTTAGAGACAAACTGAGGCCCCATGTCAGAGACAACATCCGTCAAGAGGCCATGGATGCAAAAGACGTGGTCAGTGGCAGCAATCACTGTCTCTCTGGCTGAGGGTAATTTGGGCAGATGAGTTGCTTTTCACCGGTTCACCATGGTCAAAATCACCATATTCCCCTTAGAGAGCCAGAGACCATTGATGCAATTTATTACAACGAGGGACCGGAGAAACAAAGCCAATTGACAGTGGCTGAATGAGTCTAACAATTTAAAGTCTTAGGAAAAAGTGCAAATAGAGCAAGCCAAAAAAAAAAAAAAAAACATGACAGTAGCCATAACTGGCCACAAGAATTATTTTGTAATATTATACAAAGTGTGACTCACCCCCAGATGACAAGCCACCTTGTCCTCTGGCACAAATAACCAACCCAGTGGGCATCCGGGCAGATATATTACACCTTACTTAAACTTGATCTCTGGTGTGTCAGCATAAACAAAAACCCTGACATGATGGGCTCTGTAGATGATGTGCACTCAGAATGATACAAAATGCAAGAAAGCACATCAGATGGATTTTTCCAAAATGGAAAAATCTAAATGTAAAAAATAAAATAAAGCCAAAAGAGCCTGCCTAGAGTTTAGTCTTTTGATGCATTTTATGCATTGGAGATTCTTGTGATCAGTAATTATGTTAAAAATTTGTTAGACAATGAGAAAAATACACGCAGAGATGCATCTTGCTGTCCGAGAAAGAGCACTGGGACAGGATGGAACAGACCCCCACCTCTGGTGCATCAACCTCCACCACTGCCAGGATGGATCAGGGGTAATGAGAATGGGAGTTGAAACAAAGGAGTCTTTCAGTTTGGCGAATGCAGCTTGTGATGCGCTGGACCACCTGAATGGAGACTTGGTGAAGGTTAAGGAAGGCATGACTAGCTGGCTGAAATTGTAAATAAAATTGGCAAAGTCCAGAAACCTTTGGAAGGCCTTGTGGGAATCTGGGGCTGGCCAATATACCACAGTCTGATTTTTCTCTGGATCCATACACAACCTTTCGACTGACACAATGTGACCCTGGAGAGAGCAAGAAAAAATCTGTATGTCATTCAGGTAGACACAGATAAACGGATCTATCAACACATCTTTCATGACTGCATGGAAAACCACAGGGGCGTTCGAAAGTCCGAAGTGACAAGAACAACATTCAAGTGCCACCTGGGCGTAATAAAAGCGACCTTCAATTTATCCCCCTCTCTGATATTGACCAAATGATAAGCACTGCAGAGATCCAATTTCATAAAAAAGATGCTTTGCAGATGCTCAAAGGCTGAAGACATCAGTGGCAAAGGATAGGCATTCTTCACCATGTTAGTAGTCAATACAGGAATGGCAGGAACCATCCTTCTTTTTTTTTTTTTTTACAAAAAATGACATTCACAGTAAAGAAAGATAGGTGTGTTTTGGCCACTAGAAAATATTTAATTTATTTCTCTATGGCCTCTCTTTCTGCAGCAGAGAGGGAGTAAAGTTTGCCCTTAGGCAAAGACATACCTGGTAATAACTCTATAGCACAGTCATAGGGACAATGCTGAGGTAGAGAAGCAGCTTGAGAGTTACTAAACACCCTCTTCAGATCAAGGTACTCGCAGGGCATGTTTATAGGTTTGTGTGTTCCTCCTGAAAAACAGAACGAGAGAACAACAGAAGAACAGGCAGACAACAAACACATAGCATGACAACTCTCACTCCAGGAAATAAAAGCATCTAGTTGGAACTAAACTGTGCAAAGCTGCAGCCCTCCAGGAACTGTCTCCAGGATCCCTGTCTTATGGGATCAGTGGAATGAGTTATAGATGGAGAGATAGACTACTAAGGGTGTGGTCAGCAATATGTTGAGAGAGGGATAGCACAGAAAGCTTAAGATCAACAGCTAAAGCATTTTCAATGAAAGTACCCTCAGCCCCCGAATCAATAGGAGTTTTAGTGTTAAAAGTCACAGCAGACCACTCCAACTTGTTCTTTAAGAGAGTTGCTGCAAGAGAGAATTTCAAACTCATCAGTAACTCATACGCTCATCAATTCCTACTGATGGGTTTTTACTGGTCAATAGGTTGTATAGACATAGGCCCTTGCTGTGGTGTTGGCACTTCTTCTCCACTGAAAATCTAGATCTGCTCATCTGCATGGGTTCAGGTTGCAAAAGGGGCATGCCCAGAATCCCTGGAACTGGAACACCAATTGCTGTGGTGTCGGCACTTCTCCTCTACTGAAAATCTAGATCTGCTTATCTGTATGAGTTCAGGTTGCAAAAGGGCATGCCCAGAATCCCTGGAACTACAGAAATCGGTCTGGCCATAGGGAGCACCGGGACATTTCCCAGTGGCCTGACGGTCAATCGTGAATCTGGCCTGCCGATTGCCCCACACACCCCCACTCTTCCGCTCTTCACTAACCGATTGATCCCCTAACTGATGGGAAGCTCCAGAGCGAGAATCTCATTCTTGATGCAATTGACCAGGTCATGTCAGAAACATGTCCCTCTGCACTTCTGTGTTCCACTTGCACAAGAAACTTAATGCAGTAGTTGGTGACACTACAAGCTCCTTGACATACCCCTGCAAAAAGCTGCACTGCCTCTCTGCTGGACATCACCCGATCAGATACTTTCAAGTACTCTACAGAACAAAGCCATGAAGGGGAACAAACCAAAGGTCTCCATTTCCATACTTTAGTTCCCCAAAGGGCTGCTTTGCTCGTGAGCAATGTTGTAACAAATTATCAATGTTGTAACAAATAATTTGTCTTATTCCTCAATTATGAACAAGTGTTCATGAGATGGATTGTCAGAGGGAAGAAACTGTTCCAGTGCTTTACTTTTTTGTGCACAGTGCTCTGTAGCATTGACCAGACAGTAAAACTTCAAAGAGAGAGTGTGCTGGATGTGAGGGATCCAGAGAGAATGGATTCAACGATGGCAGTGTAAAACTGTTAAAGCAGCTCCTGTGGCAGGTTGATCTTCCTCAGCTGAAAAAGGAAGTACAGCCTTTGCTGGGCCTTTTTCACAATGAAGTCAATGTGGGTGTCCCACTTCAGATCCTGGAAGATGGTGGTGCCCAGGAACCTGAATGAATCCACTACTGCTACAGGGCTGGCGATGATTTCGAGTGGGGGGAGAGCAGGGGGCTTCTCCTGAGGTCTACAATCATTGTTACTCTTTTGAGAATGTTAAGTTCTAGGTCCTTGTGACTACACCAGACAGTCTGTCTATAAGCATACTCGTCACCATCCTGACTGGAGTGTCATCTGCAAACTTTAGGAGATTGACAGACAGTAATGTCTGTAGAGGTGCAGTCGTTGGTGTGTAGGGTGAAGAGCAGTGGGGAGAGAACACATCCCTGGATGAGAATTTTCCAGCCAGTCTGACAGGAAGCTGGTTATCCACTGAAAGACAGAGGTGGACGCAGAGAGCTGAATTTATTTGGGCAAGAGGAGGTTTGGGAGGATAGTGTTATGCTGTGTTCACACCAGATGCGGCAGACATGTCAAGTGTGAGTGATTTACAAGTTAATCAATGCAAAGATGCGAATAGACATCCTGCGTAGCGTTACGCGCAAATGGAGCGACGCGAATTGCGTGTGTGAATGGCGCAAATTGCGTGGCTAACCAATCAGAAGCTTGCTCTTGTGGGGGCGTGATTATGATGTAGCACCCAGCTCTGTGAGCTCATAAACTCCTCCAGAAAATTAATCTGGATGATGGAGGCTTTTAGCAGTGCTTCTGACTGAGCTGAGCTCAATTTGATGAACTTTTGTCGGTGTAGGCAGGAGGACTTCCTTCGGGACACCAACAACAGTTCATCAAACTGGGCTCGGCTCAGTCAGAAGCACTGCTAAAAGCCTCCATCATCCAGGTTAAGTTTCTGGAGGAGTTTATGAGCTCACAGAGCTGGGTGCACCTCTGAAAGGATCTAGTGGACTCAGACAAGGCTTCAAACGAATCAAATCTATTTTTCTGCCCTCATAAAGCATATAAACACAGCTATTCTCCCAATAAAATCCATGTTAGCCATCTAGCAACGAAGCTACAGTCACCGGGCAGACAGAAGCCCTGCCCATCACCTGAATCCGCATTTGTTCTGAAGTGAATTTGACGTGCAAATGAAGTGGATTTTGATGCGTGAATGAAGCGAGTACACTCAAATGTTCACGTGTCTATTTACGTGCGAATAGCGCAATTTATCTGCGCATTCCGCGTCTGGTGTGAACAGTTTTAAAAGCCAAGCTGAAGTCCAGAGACAAGATCCTCACTGCCTAGGTGTTGCAGAACATAAATCAGCCCCATGTTGACTGTATTATCCAGCACCAGTTTTTCAAATAACTTCATGACCACAGACGTTAAAGCCACAGGTCTGTAATTGTTTAACACTGTTATTTTGGGTTTCTTAGGTATGGGGCCGATGGTGTAGAGTTTGAAGTATGAGGGTACTTCGCACAGCTCCAGTGATCTTTTAAAGATCAAGGTGAAGATGGGAGCCAGCTGCTCAGCACAGGATTTAAGACAGACAGGTGTAACAACCTAGGCCTGGTTCTTTTTTCCTCTTCTGCTTCCGGACGAGTTGGTGCACATCATCTTCACTGAATTAAAGTGCAGGTGTGGGTTAGAGGGGGGTTGAAAGAGATGTTATAGGTTGTTTGCAATCACGTGGTTCTGGTGATGCACAAAATTCAGATGGAGGGCAGGAAGTAAAAACTTGATTGGGAGACAGTGGAAGAGTTAATATTTTTGTGATTTGTACCATATTTCAAAGGAGATATAGTTGGACATGGGGCAGTGCGGTGGCACAGTGGGTAGCGCTGTCGCCTCATAGCCTCACTGGTTCTCAATTATCAGTTCACTATACTCAAGTATGCTGTAGCATTCATTAACAAAGAGTTGTACTATACATTAATGCATAACATACACATTTTAAAACATATAGCTAGGTCTGTATATAATCTTTATTAGTGCTGTCAATTGAATCATCGCAATATTCGCGCAAAATAAGTTTGTAGGCCTACACATGGATGTATTGAAAAGATTTTTATTACATGCCACCTTTTCTTCCGTTTTTCAGCCAGTTTCTTGAACTTTTCCCCCTTTATGACAAAAACTATTGGAAATCTATAAAAATCTCTTTGGCATTGCTCATTTTGGCTGATTTAAAGAGCCTCTATTATGGGTTTTTGAAAATGACCTTCCATGCAGTGTAACACAGCTCTAAGTGAAGTGAAATAATCAGCTAAGGCTTAAAGGCTGAAAGTGCACCATGTTTAAAACTATTGATTAATCTATAAAAGAATGGACTCAGAGTGGTTTAAATGAATCGTTGGGATAAAAAATCTTTAGTCATGTCGATATGGAACTAAAGCCCCGTCCATTTGTTGTGTGTGCAGACCTAGGAAAATTAAACCCCTGCCCACAAACACTGTAGCAAAAAAGAAGAAGATGACAAACATTGCAGCAGATCCCAGTTAATTCATGTCGCAAAGACGCTGTGCTCTGCAGTGCGAGGGAAAGTTAGTGTTATTTTCCCTACCCAAAGATGAGGCTGTGAAGAGTCAGTGGTTAAAGTTTATTTTTGCAAAAATACCTCAGCATTATAGCCCCAGCCTTGTGCTGTGTTCCCATCATTTTTATGACCAGTGCTACAGCAATCTACACGCTTACAACGGGGGATTCGTTGGCTGTTTATTAAAGGAAGGTTCAGAAAAGATTATTGATGTATGGGACTTTGTCAGAACTTGACAGGAACTTTACAGTACACAGTTCATGGACCAGTTTCTTCCTCCATTTCACAAGTGAGTGCGATTAAAATGGTTGCTTGTTTTCTCTAGCTTGCAAAATGTGTATTTGATTGTGTTTTGTTACTTGTAACCACTCCATGTGGCTTGTAGTGTATCTGGTTAAGTCTTTATATTATCATATCACATCTAAAACCATGTTGAAAATGTGACGCGTGACGCTTTCTTTACGAATTTAAATGCATTTGTGAGCTTACAATCCTCTGCTGTTGTTGCTATGGTCCCCATCAGCTGTTCCTACACACGTGCAGCGGTCAAGTTTCAAAATATTCAGGTTTTGTCACTGTGTTGACTAATACTGAATGTGTGTCATGGTTAAGAATAGAGCGATATGCTGGTGTTTAACTACATTGGGCTCACACATACACTCTGCACTCTGACTACTTTAAAATTGTTGATAAGCTGTGGTGGGCGATTCTGTCTTGCACTAAACGCAGTTGACCAATCGCAACAGATTGGGTCAATCAGGACCAATCAGCGCAGATTACCATCTCGCTAAGGAGGGGATTGGGAACAAATGAATCGCTAAACAAATCATATGGGAGACGTTGGGATATTTAGGTAAAAATAAATACATATTATAAGACAATGAAAGTGTTTTTTGACCTTTTGTTGGAGATCCCTAAAACCAAAATATGACCTTTTTAAATGCATAACAGGGGCTTTTTAAACAATTAGAGCTGTCTAAGTTTCACAGTGAACCACGAGTAGTCATTGTTATAGTTAAATTAAGTCCTACAGTAGTTGGAATGCACATGTCTTCACAGAAACTAATATAAGATGTTAAAGTCTCTGTTAGCTCATCCAGATTAGCTTATAGCTCAGGCTCCCAATAGTAGAATGTAAGACATGGAAGATGATGCTCAGAAAATATACCGCATTGATCCGGTGCAACAAAAAAAAAAAAAAAAAATGGGGAATTGGGCACAGCAGCATGTTGAATGCAGCTGGGCAGTGAGCTCTGACACCTGGGTGACCAAAGCTGGTAGATGTCATGTGCTCATTCGTTTGGAAGGTGGTGTGGGTTTTAAAATCTGGAAACACTTGCTAGATCTAAATTGATCAGTCTATTCTGTCACGTTACCAAAAATGAAGTACTTTACTCAAGTGCGTGTGAATAAACACTTTACTGAATAAACAGCAGCAGCTGTAAATGCAATAAAAACAAGGTGCTCAAGGTGCGGTTGGAAGATGTAGATGAAGAGGCAGAAGATATCTGGCCATATCTGATAATAATTTTTATTTTTTTTTTGTGCCTGCTCTGAGAAATTCTACATTATAGTAGCAGTTACTAGGTAGTAGGGGTTGAACAACTTCAGATTTTTGATAGTCAACTTTTATGTTATCAAAGTCAAGTCGACGTCGACTAGTTGCTGTTGACGACAACATCAATAAAACACAAGATGCAAAATGTTTTGCAATATGCCACAATTTGTGATCTATTTACAAGAAAATATATTCACATGCTCTTTGGCAGCTCATAACCTGTTGCAAAACAATGCAACATTACCAACTACTGATTTTAGTGCAAAACAAATGCACCATCAACACATTCATTTTGTTAATAATGCAACATTAGCACCCGGGCTAATTTTACTGCTAAATAAATGCAGTCAACACATTGATCACTGCACATTCTAGGAAGAATGCAACAATAACAGTTATTTTAGTGCATAAGTAAAGCATACATCGTCAGGCCACAGATTCATGTGAAGCTATTCATAACATACGAAAAACAAAGGCTATAATGTTACGTTAAGCCATATTACACTGTCAGAGACTTGCTCAGATGCATATTTACCGCTATGATCGTGCACGCTAGAAAGCAAAATCCTTAGCAAAATCCTACTCATGTCGGGCATTTTCGTGGTTACTGGTTCATCTTGGTCATTTGATGCCTCCTTGCTGCTCATCTTCACCGCGTTTACCGGTGATAATGTTTAAACACGCTGTGAAATTTGTCACACCTCCGCGGCTGAGCACTTCACAGTTGATGCGTGCTTCAAGGTTCATTCACAAATTATGTCCGCGTCTACACTTTGCAGAGGGCAACAACCAATCACATTACTTTTCCAGGGTTTTGTAAACGTGATTGGCTAGCATCTGCTCTAGTGTATTAGCATGAAGCGATCTAACTTGGATCTGTTTGACGATTTAAAGTTCACCTGAATCTTTGACCCTGACATAAGAAAATAACATTTAAAAAAATTACTGTAAATAATCTGAGGGCAGTTTCATTCAGTGAGCTGTGTGTAAAGCTGCCATGTATTTCAGGTCAAACCATGTGATCTGCGCAGCACGACTAGTTGACGTCAATCAAAAAGCATCAATGCAGAGCATTAAAGTCAACTAGTCGATTAGTCGACTTGTCGGTGCAACCTCTACTAGGTAGCTGTTTGAGGACATGATTGTGGGTGCTTGTGCAGAGAACAACCATATATTAGGGCTGGGCGGTATATCGAGTTCTGGGGATATATCATTATGATACCCCAACGCGATGCAGGATTATCCAATATCTTTCATATCGATATGGTTTGAGGCCACACGTGCGTATCCTGCGTGAAACAGACCAGTCCAAGGTAGCACGCAAGCTCCACTTGCACAAATGAGCACATGCGCAAATAAATGATTCACTCCCTGAGTCAAATAAAGATTTGTTAAAAATGAATGACCAATCACTGAAGCGACATGGAGGAACATGCAGTGCCGTTGTTGTATCGCACATCACGCTGTCACAGCGGTTTATCAAAAACCTTTTATCAATCATTTCTTCCGCAATTGATAGCAAGAACAAAAGTAGAAGCCTAAATGTGTTCAAAAGAATTAAAAACGTCATTATGAGACGAATTTAAACCACATTTTGAAAGTGAAACCACCTCATATTCACTGATTATAAGTTCAGTATTTATTACACGACGGTCTCTTCTTTACATTTACGTTATAACACATTTAGCTCTGCGTTCTGGTCAGTTATTGCATTTTGACTTCAATTCCGATTATATTCTAATCATTGTATTTATTTATTCTGTTTAATTGCATTATTTATTTTAACCCCTTAACTGTAAGACGTGATTTGATTTGTGTGTGCGCCTAGTGTACAAACGGTTGGTGGTTCACACGATTATTAAAACTTAAGAAAAAAGTAAAATAAAAAACATGCATTTGTCATCCAAACATTTCTTTTCTATTTTAATATCTCACTGTTAGCTATTCTTTCAACAAATAACAATATAAGAATGATAATTATAATGATGATAATAACAGGGAGGGAAACCCCTGTGTTTGAATTATATTTTGCTCAAAAACTGTTTAATAAAGTTTTAATAAAGGCTTTGACTCTTAAGTAACCATTAACGGGAAAATACCGGATATACATCATATACAGTCATTCCTCCTAAAAATACCGAGATATAATTTTTTTGCCCATATCGCCCAGCCCTACCATATATGCAGTTCTACCAGAAACACCAGAGAGATAATTATGATACTGAATTACATTTATTGATGAGTATTATTTGACAAGAGTATCATGAAACAGGATTTCTTTGGCGGAGGCCCTGTCCATAGCTTGGTTTGGAAGCTTTTAGATCCAGCTACGTCTGCCGAGGACGAAGGCAGGGGCGGAGCCTTCCCCCCTCTGGACAGGGCCAACCTGGTGGTGGTGGGGAGGATGGTGGGTTAATGTCTGCATCGGTGCCTGCAACCAAATGAATGAAATGAATGGACAGCTTATATATTCCTTGTGTCTCGTGGCTATTGGTTGGAATTGATTGTGATGAGTGACGTGACATTTAGGTCTTCCTGGTAGAACTATCGCTACAAGCTACATTTCCAAATGAACCAGAACTGGCTTGGCAGCTTCTAACTCACTCAGTAACTCCCTCCCTTCAGCTCTCTCTCTCGCTTTGTGCCATATTCACCCAAATCTCTGCTGAACTTTGCCCTGGGCACACTCATGCCAAGCCACAATGAACCTATGGAGTCCATGACATCATTTTGAAATGAGAATTAAAAGAGAACAAAAACAGTGAAAGAAATTGCTGTGGAATTATTATATAAAAGAGGGAGTTAATCAGGAAACAACTTTGGGAAACATGAAGAGTGAGAGGGAGCTATGCCACAATTTAAATTAAAACAGGATTTGAGGAAAAGACGGAGGAAAAAGTGTCAAAAAGTTTGGGGGGAGAGGGAATTTGGGTTGGGGGGTTTCCCCTCGGCATGTCCCCAGTCCCGTAGCTCTTCATTTTCACATGCTGCTGTGTCTGGTACTTTTTTCTTTGCACTTTTTTAATGGGTGTCTTCCCAATCAGGCTTTTACTGCAGGAAATTTCAGCACACCACATTGCGTGAGGCGACGAAGAGTTCCATTCTTGGCTGGGCTCAGCACTGTGCCAGGCAGTCTCACGCTTGACAGGGAGGAAGGGAGGTGAGGGGGAGGGGGGTTGTGGTGTGGGTCCTGTGCCAACAATACAGCTCTGCAGATTTTTTCTTCCCTTACAATGGCGAGTGTGACCCAGCCACTGAAAAAACTAAATGACAGAAAAGCAGGAGCAAGCAGACTTTTTCTGGGATCTCTAGTGCAAACATACTTGTTTGATTTGCCAGGTTTTGAGGTTTTTACAGCATCTTCAGCTTTGTCAATGTGAGAGAGACAGGATTTTTTTTCGTCCTCTCAGTTGATTCCACCCTCTTCCTTCCACTCCTCCCTCTTATTTCTCATAGTTTGTTTTGTCAGATTTCCAGCACTCTATGTGAGGCCTTTCTTTTCGGCCTTTTCTCTGCCATCAGCCCCCTCTCTTTTCTTTTTTCTGCCTTTTTTTCCCATTCAACTCCAAAAACAGTGCTGTGGTTGAGCAGTGGTTGAATAGGAATAATATTTGCTGTACTTTGCCGCCTTCCTGGTCCTATTCTCCTCTAACATCAGGCCTTATTTTTAGCTGTATGGAGGGTTTGGTCATTTCCTGCGGCTTGTGTTGCGTGACGTTTGCCGTTGGGAACTTAAAGGAGGTGCTCACGGTAATGATGCTTGTCCAAATAATGTGATCTTTGGCCAGTGGTTCATTTGTATTAGGCAAAGCAAGATCTACATGCTGAATACTATTGTTTGTGCCTTGAGTTTGTGTATTCAGTCAGAGCTGGATGTAATATGATGTAAACATAATCACAATTACCAAGAAAACATCCACCCATAACTGCAGAGGAGAAATAAAAAAGGAGAGGGGAGCAACATTGTATATTGCTTAGATCAATATAGATTAGAAATGTTTACAGTTAGGTTAAAAAAAACAATAGACCACATTAAAAAAGATCTTTTTAATGGGGTCCAGAGTGTATTTGTAAGGCTTGGTTGTGTTTAAAAGATGCAAACAAATGTGTGCTCATGCTTCATTTGTAGAAAATCCAGTTTTTTTATATATATATCTTACTTTGATTATATACAGCTACTCAGCTAACATGAAATGACTGTCATTTTTCCTGGTTCCTCAGAAAGGCCTGCCCTCAAGAGACTCTGATTGGTCAGCTCACATAATGTGCTGTGATTCACGGATTGGACACAGTGGACAAAGCTGAACCTCATGTCAAAGCTGAACCTGAAGTGTCTTTCACAAATATTCGGAATAAGCATGTGTAAGTAATATGAAATGTTCACATATCTTTTGCGAGTTTATTATGTGAGATGTAGAACGTACGAAAAGGGGCCGCATAGAGCGACACTGCAGCGCTGATGAAGTGAATGTTTACAGCAGTTTGACTGATAAATTTGTTGCTACATTGTTAGTGGTGCCAAACAGCATTTCCCATGATTTACATCCTTGTTTACATCCTCGCTACAACATACCATTAACGCTAGAAATAGTGTGTGTAAAAAATCAATTTTAACAAATGAAATACTTACAGGTTGTGGCACACAATCCACAACCTCATTGGTTGTAGGGGTTTTTAGCCGAATCTAGCACTGGGTGAAATTCTGGATGCTCTCCTTTGTCAAATGCTAGCTATATGTTTTTTTTATAATTCTCTGGAACATCATTGAAATTGAAATTGCAACATTTGGATGGCATTTTAGCTTTCTCTGCTACATTACAGCACTTCCGCACCTCTGGCCACACTCCTTTTCTGTGTTGGATGTATGCGCATAATTGCGCGTAACCTGAAGCGCTTGTGATCTCCCTAGCCTGGATGTATTTTTTTGTAGTCCCCAAACTTCGTTCGTTGTGAGCTTTGCTAAGCAAACTCTGTAAAAGCCAATGTCTGTCTTGGCATTGAACTTTGAGCTACATTACCCATGAATTAAAGTTTAAAATATGATATTGGTGGACCACCCTTTTAAGAGTTTTGATAAATGTATCAATCAAATTTTCAATAACAAATTTACTTTCTTCAATAGAAACAAAATGGGCCATTTATATGGATACACCTTAATAAAATGGGAATGGTTGGTGATATTAACGTCCTGTTTGTGGCACATTAGTATATGTGAGGGGGCTTGTAAAAAACTCATGAAAGAATAAAGTTACATTTAAAACCAAGCACACCATTGTTTTTCTTGTGAAATTCCCAATAAGTTTATTAAGGTGTATCCATATAAATGGCCCACACTATATATACAGAAAAGACTGATTGCTGATCAGGGATCTGCAGATTTAAATACAGTTAGGTTTGACAATTGATTAATTATTCATAGAATATAAAAATTGACTGGTAGATCTTTCTCATATCTGGCACCTAAACTTTGGAACAGACTTCCTAGCACAGTTCGGGAGGCATACACACTGTCAGTTTAAAACTAGAATAAAAACACATCTCTTGCATAAGCATACACACAAAACACAAACACATAACTTTTAAAATTCAAATCCTTTAAAGGATTGTTGAGCTGCATTAGTTAGGGCAACCATAACCAGGATCACCTCCTTTAAAGACATTAAAATATGAATATTATCTATGCTTATGTTAGTCTGATTCTTTATCCCGATAATCTTGGATCCTACCAGTATCCTTAGCAGATGGCTGTCATTGGTCTTGGATGAGTGGAGAGTGTGAGACAGATGAGTTTTTCCTCACTTTCGTTAGTTAGTGAAGTTTGTTTTCCACCAATGTAGCCAGTTGCTTGGTTTGGGACTAGTGGAGCTGCGCATCAGTGGACTTGCTCTTCAGTGCTTTGGATTTCAGCAGTAACATTTACATTACACTGAACTGAATTAAACTGAACTTAAACTGTGGTCTGAATCAGTTTCAATATACTAGAACTTCATGTCAAGTTGCTTTGACACAACCTACATTGTAAAAAGTGCTATAGAAATAAAGACGAATTAAAAATTCAATTTAAATTATCTAAACACAATACCTCCTGACGTTAAAATAGGATCTGAATCCTAGCAATTTTGAGGCCCACCGCAATGTGGAAGAGTGATTTTCCCCACCCGCCAATATTGATTGATGGTACGTATTACCACGTCTCAGGTATAACTTGTAAAATCATATCCACAAGACAGAATTTGTAAAGAAACTGTATTAAAAGGCCCTATCAGAAAGGAAACATCAAGCGGTGAAATCACCCATTTTTCTCAAAATGGAAGCATTTTGTGCAGTGGATGCAGTGTTGATCCTGACATTGGGACCCAAGTTATGCTTCTTTGAAAAGAAATGTCACAAGACTGGGTGGGGAGAACCAACTAATTTTTATTGAAAGGCACAGGCACCAAAACAGCTACAATTATCAACAAATGATAATGAAAATGAAATGAAAATGAAATTTTTCACCAGGTTATAATCGATGATGTAAATGGTATTTTGAACTGAAACTTCACAGACATATTCTAAAGTCACAAAATACTTACTTTGCATCTTGTAAATAGTCCAAAATTGGGACTCTTTAACAAATATGACAATCAAAGGAAAGATATGCTATGTTTTTTAGTAGTAGCCCTTGGTAAAAAGTGAGGAAGGGAGCTGCAACCTATTTGCATTTAAAGAGACAAAAACAGTGTGTTTATTTTTACACACTTTATAGAGGAGCTATAGCCTATTAACCATTTTTTTCAGACATTATGACATGCATTTCATTTTATTTCATTCTGATTTAATTCAAAATTCTGGATATATGTAGAATGGTAAATAATACATACCCAAAACAAAGTGTACTTAATCTACTTTTAAAAGAACAAACAAACATAAAAAAATAATTAAATTAATGAATACATACATAAATATGTAATATTATTCATCCTTGTCATTCCTCGTCTTCATGTGTTGTTCACACAATCATTAAAGTACTTCTATTTTTTTTTTTTTTGTGATGACATTTTTTAACTGAAAATTGTGGCTAGTGGGTTTTTGGCCCGAGCCAATAAATACACATACAGTGCATCCGAAAAGTATTCATGGCGCTTCACTTTTCCCACAGTTTTTTATGTTATGGCCTTATTCCAAAACATTCTACACACAATACCCCATAATGACAGTGTGAAAAAAGATTTTTTGATATTGTTGCAAATTTATTAAAAATAAAAAACCTGAAAAATCACATGTATATGAGTATTGACAGCCTTTGCTGTGAATCTCTAAATTGAGCTCAGGTACATTCTGTTTCCACCAATCATTCTTGAGATGTTTCTGCTGTGGTAAATTCAGTTGATTGGACATGATTTGAAAAGGCATACGCCTGTAAGGTCCCAGGGTTGACAGTGCATGTCAAAAACCTGCTTGAGAGTGCTCTTGACCTCAGACTGGGCCGATGGTTTATCTTCCAGCAGGACAATAAACCGAAGCACACCGCCAAAATATCAATGGAGTGGCTGCACAACAACTTGGTGTATGTCCTTGAGTGGCCCAGCCAGAGCCCAGACCTAAATCCTATTGAACATCTTTGGAGAGATCTCAAAATGGCTGTACCATCCAACCTGATAGAGCTTGAGAGGTACGGCAAAAATTCCCAAAGACAGGTGTGTCAAGCCTTTGGCATTATATTTAAAAAGACTTGAGGCTGTGATTGCTGCCAAAGGTGCATCAACAAAGTATTGAGCAAAAACTGTGAATACTGATGCTTGAGATTTTTCAGGTTTTTTATTTTTAATAAATTTGCAATAATTTCAAAAAATCTTTTTTCACATTGTCATTATGGGGTATTGTGTGTAGAATTTTGAGCAAATAAATGAATTTAATCCATTTTGGAATAACGCTGCAACATAAATAATTGTGGAAAAAGTTAAGCGTGAATACTTTCCGGATGTACTGCAAATGTAAGGACATTATTGAAACTCTTTTGTCAGTCTGTGTCTGAAAACAGGGAAGCTCAAATGAATTAGAAAGAGCATTATGATTAGTAATCGCTTCATCTGTTGTATGAACAGTAATATTAGTTCATACATCACATGATGTATAGTACTTAACATAGTACCTGATTTATTTAATAGCCTGTTTATCTCTGTACACAATCTACACATTTTGAATTGAATCAAGTGTCTCGACTATTATCTTTGGTGTTGTCAGTGCTATTTGATGTAGTTCTTTTGAGTATATTGCTATTATTCATAAAAACAAACATTTTATTATCTTTTGACCCCTTAGAAATCATGCAAGCTGAATATAAACTAAAGAGCCACAGTGTAATGAGTTGGAGAACCCTTTAGACCACAGCTCCAACACTAATGAACTTAATTACATGAAAAAAAACAGACTTCACCAAGCTCATGAAAACACTGCTGGTCTGATCACAGTGCAGAGTCTAATTCAATATGTAGCATTTAAAGCCAAGGCCAAGACTCTATCAACAGCTTATCCCTTTTGGGGGGCTGGGATGGTGCAGTTTTGGACCCCCTTCAGCACACTGGGAGATTTAAGAGCAGGATGAAAGGAACCTGGGCCACTCTGCGGTCACCTCTCTGATTCATCTTTCTGGGAAAAGCAGAGGGAGAGAAAACCACAGAAGACTCCCTCCTTCTTTATAGCTACAGACTTACTGACAGGCCAATCAAGACAACACAGAAAGAAAGACTGAGGCTATAAGATAACCAAGACAAATATGCAAGCATAAATGCTCCAGCTAATTCAGATAGTGTGTGTAGCTGTGTTCAGATAAGCGTTAGACCAAAATTCATAAAGGGACTTGGGGCATTAGTGTCATCATAAAGGGTAGGGGCATCAGTGTAGTCCTATTGTAGTTTTCCCTTTCAGGTCACTAGGGCTGTGTTTCACTTTGCTTTAAAGGTGACATCAGATGAAACATTCACTATTGTAGATTTTTATTTATTTTTTGGTTTTAATTAGGTTTGTGCTGTCTGCCAACTCAAATAAGCTGAATCGCGACTGAACATTCAGCTTATTGTTGTTTTTAGACCCCCTTGTTTTTCGCGTTTCCGCGAAAAGTCAAGGTTTTAAAACCACCAAAATTTTCTGCTAATTTTTATCTGT